>NC_066301.1:7980000-8283735 GCF_905404315.1 Leptidea sinapis
GCTGAAGGAAGTACTTAGTCCCAACACGGACTGGTAAAAAAATATGGACTCCGTGTCACCTTACATAACAGTGTTGCAACAAAACAAGCCGATTAACGTGTAAATACATAGCCCCACGTACACACTTACACTACTACAGGCCGATACGCGGCCATTATGAGACTTGTTATCGTCTGTGACAACTGACAGATCAGTTTGCGTCTCAATAAAATATTTTAAAAATACCGTCGTGCGTTGTGAAAAAGTGTAAAAACGATACTATAAAAGTATTAGTGGCCATATATGATTATTTAGAGGAGAAAAAATTGTGTAACTAGTATCCCCCGTAACCGCATACACACTAGCATAGCGGTGCTTCACTTGCATTTAATATCACGGCCCGGAGTCCTTCTTTTTTAACTCGTCCGTGTGTCCCAAATGTCTATTGGTTTGTTATTCGAGCGAAGGGCCAGCTGAATTGTTTCCCAAAGAGAGTCGTTAAATCGTTCGACTTAGCCATATTCTCTTGACTGATATTGCATTGTCCTGATATAAGCGATCCCTCTTAAGCTCTAAAATTTTGATTTCACTAGACACAAAAGAGGCCCCAAGATCTGAGTGGAGGTAATAAAATATATTCTGAGGTCTGAGACATATATTTCCGAATGAGAGGTATAATTTAACAGTTAATAAGTGAGTTTAAAAGTTGTTTTTTGAATAAAATATATGAATTTGATTAAAAGTTATTTATGCATATTGGAGTGCAAATGGTTCAGGAATCAAAAAACGGATATTCAAGATATTCAAAATCTTACTTAGCGACGAAAAATACATAAATTACATTAAGTAGTGCAATAGAAGCAGCGCAATGGCTATTCCTATAGTCCATATTTCCTGCCTCTCTTGCCTGAATTTGGAACTTCATCTTTCATTTGGCTCTGGTAACCTTTATCCATTTGTTCTGGTGGTATATCTTCTTGTTTCATATCTGAACTTTCCCAGTCTTGTTGTAAACTCTAAAAAGCAAAAAACTGGTGAGCAGTGAATACTATTTTTTACTTACGAAGTAAAAATAAATACTTTAAATTAAATATTCACGTCTAGTTAACATTATCAGTTAAGTGAAAATACTATTGCTGTATATAAGAAAAAAATAAAAAATACGGGTCGCACTCCGGAAGTGCCGGCAGAAGTGAAAACTTGAACATTATTAACCTTGTGCATTTTTTAATATTTTGGAATGGTACGTCCCATATTTTAATTATAACTGAAATCACCATGGCAACCATTGTGTATTGGGATCCGATGAACTGGGTTCAAACAAAAATATTGCATACGCGAAAGGGATAGCAAATATTGTAATGTATCTCGCTTACTCTCAATACATTGGTATTGTAAGCGAGATAATTTATGTGTTTCTGTCACATTATAATTGTTATTTTAGTGATGCATCTATTGTTGATCTTCTATCGCCGCTACCATATTCATGTTCTTCTGGTGTCTATGTAGTACCTAATACTTCGTGCGAATGATGTCAGAATAAATTAAGGTATACTCGCGTCATACATAAGACAATCTCTTCTTCAACTTTGATTGCCTGGTACCAATTCTTATTTATCTAGACGCGTTCGCGGTCTAGCTGCGCTATAGCTGCGTCTCGTAACGGTGGCGCGAGTCCAGAGATTTTATCTCATCTATAATATATATGCGTACCGCGCTAAAAGAAGTTATCAATTCAAAAATAAAACTTTTGTACTGTAAAATATTTGAAATAAAGAAAGATTTTTCCATTCTAAAATAAAGTATCTTAGCGATTTATTAAAAAAATGCGAAACTTTATTAAGAATAGAATTCAACTTACATTTTCCACAACCATTGTAATAGGTAATGCAATGAAAATATATTTAATCATTTTGTATTTTGCGAATGGTTTTTATATCTGACGATTAACTGGAAGTTCACAAATATAATGCTTGAATGTTTTGAGAATCCGCCTTTTATACTATTTTGTGGTTATTTTTTTAATTATTTCGAAACAATTTTCTCAATTCTAGATATTTAATTATAATTATATTATTAATTGAATTGTAAGTCCCACTTAAAAGAGTAGATTTCACATAATATTTTCTATATTTCTTGTGTATTGGTTTTTATTAATATTATTATTTTTGTTTAAATATATGTTTTTGTTTGTAATAAGTAAATGAGCTTAAAAATTATTTGACCGGTTTTAAAATTTTTGCGCCTGAAATCATATCATGTATTGGACTTTATTTCAATTAAAAATAATAATATAAATACAGAGAACCGTACGCAATATGTAATAGGTGATATTTATGTATAATACCTATTCTGGCCATAAATACTGTTACAATTAAAAATGAACCAAATATTATATTAGAGTTTAGACTCTATCATTTTTATTTGACTGTTCATTGAGATTTCTCACTTTGGGGCCAATTACTCAATATTATGCGATATTAAAATGGACCCAAATCCATAGATAAGGAGAACCAAATCGCTGTGATTGCATTATTGCAATTATTAGAAACGGAGCAACGATCTAGGATGAACAATGTAGAAGTAAAGGGTGTGCCTATGCGTCCATCTGAAAATCTCTTTGAGGTTTTTGACAATCTAGGGAGCCATATTGGATGCATGCCAAAGAGTAAATAAACTACATTTCAAGAGTCTCTATGTGCAATGACAAGCATAATATGAACATTATAGTTTCGGTTCATAACAGATACCTAAAAGATGACTTCGTTGCTGCAGCAAAGAAGCGTACATGTACCACCTACGTGGGCCTACAGGGTGTAAGCAGGGTTTACGAGTATGTGAACGATCACACTTTGGGGGGCGGGGTATTACGAGAGCTGGCTTCCGAATGTCGCAGTGACTGGTGCTCGAATGTTGAGGATATATGGGTGGCGCTGACATTGCAATGCCGTAAGCCTGTAATTAAGTATAAATTGCATTTATGTATTGCTTATTTTTGTAACCAAAGTTCAGGTAACTCATGATCTGTACAATTAAAATACTTTTCGGAACACCTTACCGATCTTTATTTTAAATAACCCACGCGATAAGTTTATATTACTAGAAGATTTCAAAATGCAGAACCTAAGGTGGAATCAATGAAATGAAAATTCGTCCAATATTGTTTTTCATGTACAAGGCCCACAACAAGTAGAATTTTTTGATATAATTAATTTAAGTAACTAATTGCAATATAACCACATACCTAACGTAAATGACAGAATATTAGATTTAATTTTTTGCAATAGTGAAGTATTTCTCTCTTCCTGTCGTAACCCCCTAGTACCTGAGGACCAGCATCACCCAGCTCTCTGTATTTTAGCCGACTTTATGCAGCTTCCTACTTTAAGACCTCGGCCCAACATAAAGTTCTTATATAATTCGGGTGATTATGACTCAATTTTATCAAAGCTGAGTATAATTATTGATTGGCATCTCGAACTATACTTAAGATATCAGTATATACCCTCAAAAATAATTATGACATCATGTAAATATCCTCCTTCTAAAAGAGAAATACAAGTTCCATTCTAAATACAAGATGTATGGTAACAGATCAGACTTCAATTCCTTTATAACTCTCAGGGAACGTAGTAAAGCCTTAGAAAAGAACATGTTCTCAGATTATACTTCCAGTATAGAAAAAAATATCTGCACAAACCCAAGAGCTTTTTGGTCATGCATAAAATCTAAAATCCACAATAGCTTTTACGCGGTTTTATGCTTTGGGGAGCACTCCTCAGACCATGGGGAAGACATCGGCAATATGTTTAACGATTACTTTTATTCCAATTTCCTAAATAATAGTTATGATGACTACTCTACACCTGAAATTGCAAATAATAATTTTACTAAAACAGATATTAATGATGTTGAAGTATTGCCCCCGGAATTGTATAAATTATTAAAATCACTGAATCTGGCCAAACCTGCTGGCCCAGATAACATTCCTGCAATGTTTGTTGTAAATTGTGCCAGGAGTCTTGTCATTCCCCTCACCTTGTTGTTCAAACGCTCTCTATCAGAGGGAGTGGTACCTAAAATTTGGAAAACGGCTTACATTACTCCGATACACAAAAAAGGCCCTAAAGATACAAGTTACAATATTATAGACCTGTTTCTAAATTATGCTTATTTGCCAAAGTTTTAGAGAGAGTTGTTTATAAGCAATTATATGATTGCTTAAAACACACTTTTAGCTCAGAGCAACATGGATTCTTGAAAGGACGACTTGAAAGGACGTAGCGACTATCTGGCTGTCCATATGTCAGAAACTTCACAAGTTGATGTCATATATACAGATTAAAGTACATGTTTCGAAAGAATTGACTACTTACTAATATTGCGCAAGTTGCAGTCTGTAGGTATACGTGGTAACCTGTACAGATGGTTTACATCATATGTACAAAACAGGTGCCAGACCGTCGTACTACAAGGCTACGCATCGTCAACAATCCTGATCTCATCTCCTGATCCTTGATCCCCAAGGATCACTTCTAGGTCCCCTTCTTTTTAATATATTTATAAACGATATTTCTTCATGCTTTCTAAATTCAAAAATATTATTTTATGCTGACGACATCATGATAATATCTCCTATCAGATCACTTAAATGTGCACAACACCTTCAGGATGATCTCGATAGATTTGAACATTATTGCTTAGAAAATGAATTAGATTTAAATGTCAATAAATGTTACATAACTTCATATACAACAAAATCTACTCACATTTCTTTCAATTATAAATTAAAAAATTCGTTTCTAAAAAGAGTCCACTCAATTCGCGACCTAGGAATTGTATTTGATAATAAATTAATATTTGGCGATCACATTAGATCGATAATAAGTAAGGCATCGAAATCCTTAGGTTTTATCTTACGTATGTCTTCAGAATTTAATTCCATTAAAGCCATAGAAATATTATACTGTGCATATGTTAGAAGTCACTTAGAATACGCCTCACAAGTGTGGAACAATATATACATTAGACGTATTGAAGCGTTACAAAAACGGTTTCGTCATCTTCAATTTACGGCGAGGTTTTCCCAACACTTTAGGTAAAAATTGCGCGAACGTTAGATTCGATAGGTACGCCCATGCGACACAGGCGTCGGGCATGGCTGAGAATGAACCGAGCGATGTGGGTCAACGACCACCGACCCAGAAGTACCGCGTAATATTTTTTAAAACTTACAGTTGTGCTAGAGTACGGAATTACTGTGATAGTATTTTTTATGCATTCTTGAAGTAAATCTTTTTTATCGACGTATGAGACACGATATCCATATTGCTGAAATCATAATTTTGTGCGGCGGCCATCTTGGATTTCAAATATGATCACACAATCGTTCTCTGCACCCTCGGACACGATATCCATATTGCTGAATTCATAATTTTATGCGGCGGCCATCTTGGATTTAAAAAATGATCACAAAATCGTTATCTGCACCCTCGAGAACCTCGGACACGATATCCATATTGCTGAAATCATAACTTTGTGCGGCGGCCATCTTGGATTTCAAATATGATCACACAATCGTTCTCTGCACCCTCGAGAACCTCGGACACGATATCCATATTGCTGAAATCATAATTTTGTGCGGCGGCCATCTTGGATTTCAAATATGATCACACAATCGTTCTCTGCACCCTCGAGAACCTCGGACACGATATCCATATTGCTGAAATCATAATTTTGTGCGGCGGCCATCTTGGATTTCAAATATGATCACAAAATCGTTCTCTGCACCCTCGAGAACCTCGGACACGAAATCCATATTACTGAAATCATAATTATGAGCGGCGGCCATCTTTGAACCCCAATATTACCTTTCTATCCTTTGCTTTTCTAACTTTCTCGACCTAAATCCAACCTTCCTTGGCGTCCACCACTTTCGTGACTCTCTCAAGGACCTCATCGCCGGTTTCCTTCTCATCATTGGAGGTGACCACGACTAAGTGTAGTGTGCCTCTGGCTGATTGGTTTCTCGCTTTGCCGGCTGTTATGCCTGCATAGGTTGTTGACCCTTCTTGACGTTCGTGCTGCTCCTCTACAAGTTCGGTTAGTTTTTCCATCTGCTGCATGTTCTCTCTCATTTCTCGCAGTATGAGCTTGTTTTGTTCTTCAAAATTTTTGATAGTCGGGGTCTCATCGTTCTTTGTAGTTTCCCGTGAATCTATCTTACACTCGAGGTCTTTGACCATATGGTATAGTTTTTCGATTGCGTCTGTCACTTCGGCCTTTATTTTGCTCTTCAAATTGCGACTGTTGTTTAGGTGTGCTTTGGCCTTCGATAGATAGGCTTTAGCCTCGGCAGTCTTGGTTTTATAAGACGGTTTGGATTGGACTTTAATTTCCGTGGAGGGGGTCGTCAGTTTGGTCTTTGTTGTTTTTGTCTCTGGTACTACTTGGTTTTTAAGTTTTGAGGTTTCCCAGTCACCAATACTTTTCCTCACATGTGAGGTCCGTGGCGGGGAAAGAGAGAACCGCAATGCAGTCGGAGCTACTGGCGAGGATTTGCCTGTTGTCTCATTTGATTTCCCAGGTGTACGGATCTTCTTGTCAGTCTTAGTTGGAGGTAGTCGTCAGTAAGTCGGTAAGCAACAAATATCTACAGTTTGTATAAGTTTTAGAGGTTGAAGATATTTGTCGCAGTCACTGTCAATAAACGGAAATAAAATTATTAAATGGTTGCTTAAGACTAAACTATTTTTATAATTAGTGACAGTACCAAAAGGGTAAAGGTCAAACTTAATACTAACAATTTATATACTAACACAAATTGATACTGGCAATAAACCAGTACTTTTCAGTCACCAAAAATGGTATTGGTCAATTTTTAACAACAAACTATAGCCACTATGCTAACGAATTTATACCAGATTACAGTAGTGCAATAAAAATAAAACCCAAAATATTTTCTCTAAAGTTATTACATTACTATAGAGCGTCCGATGCCGAGTCTAACAATGAAAACCGCGTTCTCCTACGATGCCTGGAAGCCGAGATACAGCGTTTTTTAATTTTCAAATATGGCGGCCAATATGGCGGCCATAAGTCAGATTTGCGTGTATCTCTAGATCCTGATACCGCACAAAGCCGTGCGAGGGTTCCCCGAGCTCGGCACGTCCAGCTCTATGTGTCCACAATATTGACTCTACTTGTAGAGTCGTCAGAATTTTTGTGACTAAAAACCTGCGGAGCAAATGGCTTAAAAGGGGGGAAGAATAATATACAAAATCTCGTCTCCTTACGATCACGGATGACAGAGTTATGCAGTTTTTTATATTTCCAATATGGCGGCCAATATGGCCGACCAGATGACCGTGTTTGGGTAACTTCTATTTTAAAAGGCCGAAATGCCCCGTGTTTGGGCTTGTTTTATAGCTGCTTTCACTGAGAGTTTAAATTTATTTGTAATTTATTTTTATTTGTATCCCTGGCTAATACTTTTACAAAAAAAACTGGATATTTTACATAAAAATTTGAAATAAAATTATAAAATAGCTTGTAAAAATTTTGAAAAAATTTTTGCCGAATATTTTAATTACTTTTTAACAATTTATAACAAAAACAGATGTCTACTACAGGGGGAACTGCACCCCGTGTTAACCCTTAAATTTCAAAAATTTACAACTTTTTTATTTACGGGCAACCAATTTTGAAATTTGGAGTAAACATCAATCTTGATTATCTATACATGGACTAAATTTAAAAATGTGGTATTAGCGATTGTTTTGTTGAATTATGAATTTTTGAAATTTTTGTAGTTGGTTTTTTATTATTTAAAAATCCAATTATGCACCAAATTACACGGGACTTTTACTGTTCGCTGGAGCTCTTGAGCGCTCATCTAGTGATATGCCACATGAATATATTTTCTAGTTTGTAAGTCAAAACAAATTTTCATAGGATTTTTTTTCCGAAAGTGGCTGCAGTAAGTAACTTTGTATAGTGTTTTGTACTTCACACTGTTGCTTTATGTAAGAAAACTATATATCACCAGATAGAACGTTGAATGTTCTTTTTAACAGTATATAACACTAGGTTAAAAGATATCACACTGCTGTTGTTTTTTGTGTTACAAATTTAGTCTGGAGAGTTCACAACCGCAAAAAGGCTAGTTTATGGTCCAAATTTTGGTAAATTTTTTCGAGCTTTGTGTCCTATTAAAGGGCTCTTCTAAGGCGACGTTTTGGTGTCCTATGATTTTTCGAGGCTCTTCAGGTGGCCGAGATGGCACTCCTCCGGGATGGTTTTTTGTCTCCCCTACTTCGGGTCCTCACCTGAAAAATCAGGGAGTGGTCTCCAAAGATGGGGCAGACAGTATACACAGGCCTGCAGTTGAAAAAGTAATGTCGCCGATCTTGTTCGCGCACTGTATCCGTTTTAAAGTTTGAGTTTTTAGTTTTTTGGTCGTAATTTCTCCAAAAGTGCACCGCACCGATATTTACCAAATTTACACTGTTCACTAGATCTAACGGTCATCTAACGATATATCATTTGCATAACTTTTCGCTAAAACACCTAGTTTTACTATTTTTCGAGCGTGGAGCGGCTTAAAATCGTGACACTCACACTGGTGGTTTGAACCAGACTGGGTTAGGTTAGGTTAGGTTTCCTTCCACCTGTGGGTGTCTATTCCCACGGGGTCCAGGCCTTGTCGTGGCGGAAGGGCTCAGTACCTGGGGTGCAATCCAGCACCTTGGGGAAGCCAACTGGACTTAGGGAGGCTGCTCCCAACTAGTTCTTTCCTTAAGAACTATTTGGGACGCAACCTGACTTGGGCTCATAGTTGAGCATCGAGGACGGGCTCGGTGTGCATTCGACTTTCCTCCGAGCAGGTGGGAAAACCTAGCTTTCCTGCCACCGTCAGTAAGCCCGTCTTAGCTTAGCCACCCGGACGGTGAGGAAGAAAACCTCTTTAAAAAATCAACCCGAATCCCGTGCTCTAGTGCGTGGCCAGGGGATGCGTGGCTAGTGCTAGTGGTAGTTCAGTCGCAAGCGCACTCCCAGCCGGGGTACCTGCGGACCCCTCGGTTGGGCACAAATCGAGTCGAGATCTGGACGAAATCGAGGTGACTCTATTAGAGGAGCCCCTAGCAGACGCTCGGAGAGGTAGTCGGAAATCAGAGCGCCTCCGCTCGAAGGTCGATGGGATCTTGAGAGGACGGTCTCCTACACCACTGTCATCAGACACAATGGGCGGAAATGCGGAGCTTGATGCCGAGATCCGCAAGCGGGGTCACCCGAGGGAAGAGGAGCGTGACTCACCCCAAGGCTTCTTGCCTCCTAAGGTGGCAAGTAGCCTAAGAGGGCGGTCACGTACCCCGGTCCCGGCCCCAGCAGGTTCCGCGTTCTCGAGAGCGGGGGCCTACAACAGGGCTCGTGTAGAAGGCGAGATCGTCGCCGAAGAGGAAATTGCTGATCTTCTGGAGAAGATCCGGGCGCCGGTGGTGGGGGATTCTGATTCCCCTCTTTACAGGAGAGGATGAGCTATGCGGTGGCTATCATCAACAAAGTGGCCACCAAGTCCACTAACCTTAAGGGTCCCATTGTTAAGGCCCTAAAGGACTCCTCAGCGACGATCTCCAGTGTAGTGGACGCACTCGTGGAGGACGTGGTTCGTCTTCGAGCTGCGAATGAGCGCCTGACAGAGAAGGTCGCTAACCTGAGTGCACAATTCGCCCAATTTCAAGCACGAGCGCGGCCAGAGCACCCGGAGCAGCCGAATTCTGTTCCGCAACAGACTGCTCCGTCCCCTACGCCATCGGACGCACACCTGCGTCAAGTAATTGACGCAGTTTGGAGGATGATGGACGGGCGGCTCGCCGGTTTGGAGGCTTGGCTACCTCCAGCACCTATAGTCCGGCCGCCACTCGCTTCATCCCAACCGAAGCCCGCTCCGGTCCCGAGACAGCTTCCCATCTCTGGAGGTGGTGTCCTAGTGACTAATTCGGCAGCTACACCACCGCCAGCATCAGCCGTTGCTCCAAAAACAAAAGCAACACGCTCGATCAAGGCTGCTCCAAGGGCAGGTCGTGCCCCTGCTATTACGGAAACTGAGCCTGGCCCATCCTCGTTTGCCTCCCAAAATGATGGCTGGACGGTTGTGAAAAGTGCCAAAAAATCCAGGGGGAGGAAAAAGACAAACCCCTCCTCACAGCCCCAGGCAGTAATTACGAAAACTAAGAGGACCCGAAAGCTACAGACGCCGAAAACGGCAGGTGTAGTGGTGACGGTGCTGCCGGAGGCGGCTGGCAAAGGTCTCACCTACGCTGCAGTCATCAAGAAGGCGCGAGACACCCTTGCGTCTGAATTCGGAAGCGTAGGTGCACGCCTGCGCCTCGCTCAGACGGGGGCTCGAGTCCTCGAGTTTCCCGGGGCCGATGGCGCAAAGACCGCTGATACATTCGCCCAGAAACTGCGGAGTGTTTTAGCGGATTCTGAAGGAGTGCGGGTCGCCAGGCCCACCAAATGCGCGGAGATGCGCATCTCGGGCCTGGATGACTCCGTCTTTGTCGACGATGTCCGAGTGGCAATCCAGTCGAAGACGGGTTGCTCCTCGGACAATATAAGAGTCGGCACCATCCGTCCCGGTCAAGGTGGCCTTGGTGCGGTGTGGGTCAGCTGCCCAGTGGCAGCTGCCAAAACCTTAGCGGACGCAGGCAAGATCCTTGTCGGTTTCGTCAATGCCAGGATCACAATTCTGGCGGCGAGATCGATGAGGTGCTTTAAATGCCTTGGATCAGGACACACTCGTGCCAACTGCACGAGCCTCTTTGACAGCAGCGGACTCTGCTTTCGTTGCGGTCAACCCGGGCACAAGGCGGTGGGATGCTCTGCTGCCCCTCACTGTGCAGCATGTGTGGCGGGCAACTTGCCTGCCAATCACCTGACGGGACAGGGAGGTTGCAAGCCTGCCCAAGCTCCCAAGAAGACTTCGGGGGTGAGCCAGGCGGCCCAGGCTGCCTCCGGAATTCTTGAGACGCCGTTGCCCATGAAGGAGGCTGTAGAGACAGTCCAATAATGGACCAAGTCTCCAGCCTCTTTGTCCAGATGAACCTGAACCACTGCGCCAGTGCGCAGGACCTCTTCCTGCAAACTTTGGCGTAGTGGTCTTTTGGTATTGCCGTAGCTGCAGAGCCCTACTATGTTCCTCCCTGCCCAAACTGGGTGGGCGATCGGGACGGTTCTGTAGCAATCGTCGGTTCCACGGCGGCTCATTCGCCACCCTTGTCGCTAAGAGACAAGGGTGCGGGATATGTGGCTGCAGATTGGGGGGAAATTACCATATATGGTGTCTACTTTTCCCCCAACCGGAGTCTGAGCGATTTCGAAGTTTTCCTCCTTCCACGAGCTAAACCCCCGATGTTTTTATCAGGGCCCTTCGTTATATTTATTAACTAGGTATTACAAAGTTCAAATTTTTAACAGTATTTTACATAATATATTTACATTTTTACTTATATTATTATAAGTCGGTACTCTATATTACATTACTTTTTTGAGATTTATTTACATAATGCTAATACTATATATACTTTAATATATATATATTCACACGGGAGTGCGTCAGGGATTGGAAATAATACTCCTCTTATAGGAACGAGTCTTTATTTGCGTTCACTTTTTCTGAACTTGCACTTGCCAGTCTGCCGCTGTTCCTTTTGTGAGCGGCAGTACCTTTAACGCGTCACACTGCACCGAACACTAGGTATCTTCTATCTTCTTCTTCTTGGAACACTTCCACTTTTCACTACTTCTTCTTTTCTTCTTCTTCACACTTTCGAGTCAGAACTAGAACTGCCGTAGGCCACGCTTAGTACGGCTTATATACCCCCGGATCTGTTCCATTTTCAAAATGATTCCCCCATTCCATCTTTAAATTTTAATTGTACTAGAAAATTCTTTTAACTATTTTTATCCTGCTTACACATTTTCCATCCCTTTTTTTCTGTTCGATTTGATCCTGAACTTACTAGAAATTTCAATTTACTATACAAAACCCAAAAAATTCCAAACACTGGTAGGTGTATCGAACCCGGGTCTACAGCGTCTAAAATAAAAACACTTTTCCGCTGAGCTACGAATATTGCTGACGGAGCTGTTGAAATTAACAATGTCTTGAAGTTTGACAACTCTCGTCATATACTTCAAAGCGTTGCTACGCAACACTGCCCCCACCCAAGACATGATCTTGCCGATCATCGTTGCTTCCGTAGTACTTAGCCACCCGATCGACATGTACGATTTTCGGGGGACTTCGAGGGGTACGCTGGATCCTGAGAGTCACATCATTTATCCTTGTGATTACTTTGTATAGTCCCTCCCAACTTGATTGGAGCTTCGGAGACTTCCCCTTTCGCCTTATAGGATTGTGTAACCAAATCAGGGTTCCCTCTTCAAAACTAGGAATATTAGCTCTTAGATCGTAGCGGGTCTTCATCCGTTCACTTGCCTTAAGCCCAGTTGTTCTAATTTCCTCGTAGATGTCAACCATCTCTTTCCGTAACTCATCCACATATTCTGTTATACTTTTTGGAGTATCCGGTGGACAGCCTAAGAGTAAATCAGCTGACAATTTCAATTCCCTTCCGAAATTGGCGTACGCAGGAGTTACCGTTGTCGACCCGTGTATTGCGCTTCTATACGACATAAGAAACAGTAGAATGTACTCATCCCAGTTATCCTGATGACTGTCCACTACTTTTGCCAGATGTCGCTCCAATGTTTGGTTAAACCTCTCTACCATTCCGTCCGATTGTGGATGATATGGTGTAGTTCTGGTCTTCTGGATTCCCAAGATCTTGCAAACTTCTTGAAATACTTGTGACTCGAAGTTCCGCCCTTGGTTACTGTGCATCTCCAAAGGCACACCAAATCTGCAGAAAACTTCATTCACCAGCTTCGTCGCAACGGTAACTGCTTCTTGATTCGGTAGATCAAATGTTTCCGGCCACTTCGTGAAATAATCCATCACCACCATTATGTAACGGTTTCCAGCTTTGGTGACTGGAAACGGTCCGGCTATGGCCAGAGCTACTCTCTCCCACGGAGCCCCAACATTATACAATTTCATAGCTCCTCTGCTCCGGGACTGAGGTCCTTTGACAGCTGCACAACTCTTGCATTTACGGCACCAGTCTTCCACATCATCACGGCAATGCAACCAGTAAAATCGTTCATCTTAATTTTTATGAGAGTTCTTCTTATTCCCAAATGTCCACCTGAAGAACCATCGTGATAAGCTCTCAGAATCTCGTTCACCTTCTCCCTGGGAACGACCAATTGCAGATGGCAATCCTTTCCTTGCGGGGTTTCCCATTTCCGGCAGAGCAGCCCGTCATGTATCACCAAACTGTTCCATTGTGCCCAGAGACTCTTAGTAGCCGTACTGTGTCTAGCCACTTCAGACCATTTTGGTTTAAGTGATCCACTTGCAAGCCAATGTAAAAGTGGTTGAAGATCCTTATCATTTTCCTGAGCTCTCCTCATTGCATCGTTGCTCCAGTTCTCGTCGATCGGATCTGTTCTGATCAGCCGGATTATAAAATTCTATTTCTCCTCCTGACGAATGCAATGTTTGCATTCCATCGGACAAGTTCTTCTAGATAACGCATCTGCATTTCCATGACTTTTTCCTCCTCGATTTCAAAGTCATACTCTTGAAGTTGCTCAATCCATCTGGCCACTTGTCCTTCCGGATTCTTGAATTTTAGTAACCACTTCAAGGCGGCATGCTCAGTCCTTACGAGGAATTTGCGACCCAACAAGTACTTTTTGAAATGTTGTAATGTCTTTACCACGGCCAGTAACTCCCTACGAGTTACACAGTAGTTTCTCTCCGGCTTCGATAAAGATTTGCTAAAGTATGCAATTACAACTTCTTGATCTCCTCTCTTCTGAGATAGTACTCCACCGATTCCAGTGTTGCTAGCATCAGCATCCACTATGAATCTTCCCTCTGTGTCAGGATATCCGAGGATAGGTGATTCACATAGTCGTTTCTTCAACTCTAAGAAAGCTTGCTCGCATTCTTCATCCCAGGAAAAGGCTCTTTTCTCCTCCGTCAGTCGATGTAAGGGCTTAGCAACATCGGAAAACCCTTTCACAAAGCCTCGACAATAAGAGCATAGTCCTAGAAATGCTCTCACATGTGTCTTTTCTGTCGGCGTCGGCCAGTCCTTGACAGCACTTATCTTGGCAGGATCCGTCGCAACGCCTTGCTCCGAGATAACGTGCCCCAAGTAATTCACCTGACGTTGAAAGGTGGGACATTTCTTTGGACTCAACTTCAAGTTAGCGCCCTGCAGTTTTGCGAAGACGTTTTCGAGCTTCTTAAGATGATCTTCAAAACTTCGTCCCATAATGATTAAGTCATCCAAGTAGACAAGGCAGGTTTCTCCCAACATACCTGCCAGCACATGCTCCATCAACCTTTCGAAAGTAGCTGGGGCGTTGCATAATCCGAAGAGCATTGTTTTGAACTGCCATAACCCTTTTCTGGTTGAAAAAGCCGTCATCTCCTTGTCTTTAGGGTCCAGATCGACTTGCCAGTAGCCACTTTTCAAAGCAAGAGTAGAGAACCACGTAATGCCACAAAGTGAATCTAATGTGTCATCGATTCTTGGCAATGGATAACTGTCTTTCTTAGTTGCATCGTTCAAACGCCGATAGTCTACACAAAATCTAGTTATCCATCCTTCTTCTTCACCAGAACCACTGGAGAACACCATGGACTCGATGACGGTTCTATCACACCATTTTCTTTCATATCCCGAATCATGTCTTCCACTTCTTGCTCACGTGCAAACGGAATACGTCTTGGTCATTGCCGTATTTTTTTTTTTATATGAGAGGGGGCAAACGGGCAAGAGGCTCACGGGATGGGGAGAGGTGAGGCAACCGCCCATGGACATCCGCAGCAACAGGTGTGTCAAGAAATGCGTTGCCGGCCTTTAAGGTGGGAGTATGCTTTTTTCTTGAAGGTCCCTAAGTCGTTTCTGTTCGGGAAGACCGCTGCCGGTAGTTGATTTCACAAAGTGGCTGTGCGAGGCAAGAAATTTCGAAGAAAACGCGCGGTTGTGGAATGCCAGACGTCTACGTGATGCGGATAGTACTTTGCACGTAATGTCCGATGGTGGAATTCGGCCGCTGGAATCAATCCGAACAGCTCCTCTGAGCACTCCCCGTGATAAATGCGGTAGAAGATGCAGAGAGAACCCACATCTCTACGCAATGCTAGAGAATCAAGCCGATCGGAGATGACTTGATCGTCGATGATTCGAGCCGCTCTTCGTTGTATGCGGTCAAATGGAAGAAGCTGGTACTGGGGAGCACCCGCCTAGAGGTTAGAACAGTACTCCATGTGAGGCCAAATTTGCGCCTTATAAAGTTGCAGGCGGTGGCTTTTAGTGAAGTACTGTCTCGCCTTACTGAGTACACCAAGCTTTTTAGAGACCAGTTTGGCCTTCTCTTCCATGTGACCACGGAACTGAACGTCGCTCGATATATCGACGTCAAGTATGCCAATACAGGCTGTGGCAGTTAGAGGAGTGATCTCGAATCGAGGGGATACGACAAAGGGAGACTTTTTAGTGGTGAACGCACAAACTTGTGTCTTCTTGGGGTTGAATTGGACTAAATTTTGTCGGCCCCATTCCGAGACTTTGCAAAGCATAGTCTCGATTTCAGACACAAGTTTGATCCGGTTCTCGTCGACGCTATCCCGGGATGTGTTGGCACGGCCGGTGTAGAAAGCATACCCCGTGCTGCATAGCAATGAATATTGCTGATTTGCAGCATATCCATTGATATGCAGAAGAAACAGCGTAGGGGATAGCACACAGCCTTGCGGGACACCAGAGTTTATGGGTTTTAAGTCGGAGCGTGCACCGTTGATAACAACCTTGATGCTCCGATTAGCCAAAAAGCTAGTGACCCATTTGCACAACTTCTCGGGAAGCCCATAGGATGGCAGTTTCGCTATAAGCGCTTTATGCCACACCCGATCGAAGGCCTTCGCTATGTCCAAACTCACCACCAACGCCTCTCCCTTCGACTCAACCGCTTGCGCCCATTTATGGGTGAGGTACGCAAGAAGATCACCAGCTGAGCGACCCTGACGGAAACCGTACTGGCAGTCGCTGATCAGCTGGTGCCCCTCTAGGTATCCCAAGAGCTGGCGGTTGATGATCGACTCCATTACTTTGGAGAAAATGGAGGTAATGGCAATGGGGCGGTAGTTGGACGGATCTGAGCGTACACCTTTCTTAGAGATCGGGTGCACTAAAGCCGCCTTCCATAATTTCGGGACTACGCCTGATGAGTAGGAGAGCCGGAAAAGACGGGTAAGGACCGGCGCCAGTTCCAGAGCACATGTCCGCAGCACTATCGGGGGAATGCCATCGGGCCCGCTTGATTTGTGAATGTCCAAGGTGAGAAGCTCCTTAAGCACGGCACCATGCCGGATTTTTACCTCCGGCATATATGAATCGCACCGCGGAATATGCGGTGGTGGTGCACCTTGGTCATTCAGAGTCGAATTGGACGCGAAGAGGGAGCCCAGGAGATCAGCTTTCTCTTTCGCGTCATGGGCCAGCGAGTCATCATCCCTGTGCAGTGGCGGAATGGCTGGCTGGCAGAAGTTTCCTTGGACAGCCTTGGCGAGCGACCAGAACGCACGAGTTCCCGAGGGAAGGCGTGCAAGTCTCTCGCCAATTCTGCCAATGTGCTTCGACTTCGCGTCAGCAATAACTCTTTTGAAGGACCTGGAGGCATGATTGAAGTGTTTTTTAAGTTCGCTGGAATTCACATCCTTAGATACCACTGCATTGACCCAAGTATGATAGCACTCCTGCTTTCGGCGAGAGGCCATTTTGCAGGAGCGGTCAAACCATGGTTGGGACCTGCCACCGATAGGCACAGAGGAGGATGGAATGAAGAGTTCCATACCTTGCAGTACCACATCAGCAACAGCGTCAGCAGCGGCATCTGGATCTCCCAGCGAAAAACAGATCTGCCTCCACGGGTAGGATGCAAAAAAGCACCGCATCTCGTCCCACTCTGCTGACCTATAGTGCCACACGCGGCGACAGCCGAAGAAGCGGGGCCGTGTTGGCGCGTGATCGGCACGGTGCTCCGGATCAGGCAGTGGTCCGACGATCCCAGAGGAGGGTCAATGGAAACTAGGTAGCCGTCCGGATGTGAGGTCAACAGAAGGTCCAACAGTGAAGGTGTATGATCTTGCACATCTGGGATTCGCGTTGGCGCAATAACCAGTTGCGTCAGACCATATGCTGAGGCGCAGTCGTGAACAGATCTCCCTGCATGATCGGTGGTACGTGAGCTTAGCCATTCGGTGTGGTGGGCGTTAAAATCGCCAAGAAACACGATCTCTGGGGATCTGCTCCAACACGGAATCTGTAGCCATTTGGATGTGTTCGAGGAGCCGGTCAGTCTCTGCGTTACCGCTATGGGACCTATACAGGCATGCGTAGATTCGCGGATGGTCATCGCAGTTTCCACGCAGCCAGATGATGGATAGGTCCTGTCCTTCAAGAAAACTCAGGCGTCGAGAACAGACATCCTCCCTGACGTAAACGCACAAGCCAGCCCGTGGTATAAAGGAGTGTTCCCAAATTATACCCCGGGTAGGAAAGGTAAGATGAATCAGCCAGGGAGGATATCTGTGTCTCGGTTAAAAAGAGCAGGGCCGGCTTCGCCGTCTCCAGGTGAAAGTGGACGGCATTTAAATTTGAGCGAAGCCCCCTGATGTTGCAAAAGTCCACAGCGAGTGTGGAGGAGGGTGGTTTGAGCCTCCTGCTCTGTCTGCCCCGAGTCAGCGCAGATTTGCCCCCTCCAGAATACGCGGGGCAGCCTGGGCAACCACTGTTAGGTACAGGCCCTAATTGTGGACGCTCAGGGACGGATTCTCCAGGGCTGCATAGCCTGGTACCGTCCTGGAGTAGTCTCGTTTTAGTCGGTGCTGCCATTTGTATTTGGGAGGGGGGGTGTAGGCCTCCGGATACCCCACTCACCGGACGAAACACAGCGGCATAGCCGCTATTTCACGCCGGTTTCGAGTGGGGGAGTGGTATTTCTCCGGGCGTGCCGGCCCAATTCGGTTGTGTCCGTGAGGACCCAACATGGCACTACCACTCCTCGGCACAGTGACTCCTGTGTCGATCTTGTGTTTCACTAAACCAGTTCTTCCGATATCCCCGTCGTTCTTCGAGAACATCCCAGCGTAGCGTAGCAGGAAATTTCTCGCTTTTATTAACTGTAGCTTGGTAAGATTATCCTTACAGCCATCCAGAAGTTTCTGTATGTTCACATCCTGGCTTGCAGCTACGGTTTTCCTCCCTTCTTCACACTTTCTTAACCAAGCTATCTCCTCACAAGCTCCTATCACTGTTCCTTTTTCTAATGATTTGCTGGTCCTCATGAGGATTAAACACGGGAACCATCGCAATTTGGGAGTTTCCCACAACAGTCCTAGCTGGGATCCATGTCGTCTCCGATGTCTCTCTTTCTATTTTACCGCATTTACAAGGTCTTCCTCTGTCATCTCTTGGCAGGACTACCGGGACAAGGGTCTGTGATCTCGGATTTAAAGTAGTGTCTCGTAAGCACAACACTTCCACCTTTTATTGGAATTTCTTCACCTCCATGCTTCAATACACCATGTTTCATGTTAATCGTACACTGATGATTTCGAAGCAAATCCAACCCAATGATGCAGTCATCTGTGTCTCGTCTTTCATGGCCACGATCTTCTCTCCCTGGACTGGTATGCTCTGGCCGGTAGCTGCTATGAGTGTTAAGTTTACATTTTCTCGCATATGTCGTCTTCCGATGCTCTCTAGTCTCCTTTGGCTAACGACTGTACGTGAGGCTCCTGTATCCAAAGTGAAACGGCAAGATTTTCCATTTATCATTCCTTCTATAACTAAAGTGTTTCCGTCACATGTCTGCTTAACGAAGATCCTTGGGGCTTTGCTTCTACCGGCCAGTGCCCACCCCACTGCCCTGGCCTTTTCTAGTTTTCCTGCTGCTCCAGCGGTGACGTTGAGATCGCCGCATCCTTCCTACCTTGCGTTATGCTCTCACGCCTGGGGCAAGTGCTCCCAATGTGTCCTCGCTCCCCACACCCATAGCATACTGGGCTATATGCTTGCCTTCGGCTGGAATCTGCTGGTACACTTTTGCGGAGTCTCAATGCTCGAGCATCGTGGCGAACCGCTTCCACTTCCAACGCATGTGCCACCGCTTCCTTCAAGCTAGTATGATGACTCAGTCGTACGGCTGCTCTTACTTCGGCGTCCCGTATTCCATCGATGAACACTTGGAGCAACATCTCTTCTATTGCAGCTGGCGACGACTGATATGCTTTACGCACTAGCTTCTCAGCTTCCACGGACCACTGCTGCAGAGTTTCGTTGGCCCTTTGACTGCGGTCCTTAAGCTGCGCCCGACACACATGCTCAAGGTGTTTATCGCCATAACGTGCCTCCAACGCGTCAAGAAGGTCCGTGTAGGTTTCTTCCTCCTTCCCAGCGCCGAGTGCTTCCAATACGGAAAGTGCTTCGTCACGGAGTGCTTGTGTGAGGGCAGAGTGTGCTTCTTGGTCACTCCAACCACTTGCCCTTCTGACCGTCTCTAATTGTAGTTTGAAGGCGGCCCAAGAAGACTTGCTGTCGTAAGGGGGTACTTTCTAACTTCTGGTCGATGTGATTCCGCAGGCTGAAGATTCCCCACACACGAACTTCCTATTGAGCTGATGAATGGTTGCTTCCATCTCCCCCATCTTCCTTTCCACAGTGTCAATCCGGACGATCTCCCTTTCTACAGTGTCAATACGGGCGATCTCCTTTTCCACAGCGTCAATCCGGGTGGAGTTTTTCTGCACCACGGATAAAATTTCCTTGGAGAGGCTTTCACGTGCTTGCTCTTCCTGTCGGCGCACTTGCTCCTCCTTTCGGGGCACTTGCTCCTCCCGTCGGCGCGCTTGTTCCTCTTGCAAGCCCCGCAGCTGCTCCTCCTGTCGGCGCGCTTGCTCCTCCTATCGGCGCGCTTGCTCCTCCTGTCGGCGCGCTTGCTCCTCCTGTCGGCGTGCTTGCTCTTGCATCATGGCGGTCATCTGCTGCATGAGCGCGCTGATGTCTACGGCAGGTGTCTGCGGTGCTGACGCGGTCGCACTGAGTCCAGAGATGGATGCTTCTTGTGACTCATCCTCTGCCGCTGCAGCTGCTCCCGCTCGCGTGGTCACTCCCTTCTCGATCCTAGGCACTAATGGCATCTTTACAATCCCACTTCTGACACCAATTGACACGGGAGTGGGTCAGGGATTGGAAATAATACTCCGCTTATAGGAACGAGTCTTTATTTGCGTTCACTTTTTCTGAACTTGCACTTGCCGGTCTGCCGCTGTTCCTTTGTGGGCGGCAGTACCTTCAACGCGTCACACTGCACCGAACACTAGGTCTCTTCTATCTTTTTCTTCTTGGAACACTTCCACTTTTCACTACTTCTTCTTTTCTTCTTGAACTAGAACTGCCGTAGGCCACGCTTAGTACGGCTTATATACCCCCGGATCTGCCCATTCCATCTTTAAATTTAAATTGTACTAGAAAATTCTTTTAACTATTTTTATCCTGCTTACACATTTTCCATCCCTTTTTTTCTTTTCGATTTGATCCTGAACTTACTAGAAATTTCCATTAACTTTACAAAACCCAAAAAATTCCATGCACTGGTAGGTGTATCAAACCCGGGTCTACAGCGTCTAAAGTAAACACTTTTCCGCTGAGCTACGAATATTGCTGACGGAGCTGTGGAAATTAACAATGTCTTGAAGTTTGACAACTCTTGTCATATACTTCAAAGCGTTGCTACGCAACAATATTACACATTTTTATTTAAATAGTTTTATTTTTAATTACTACCTTATTGGCTATGCTTTTACTATATTCTATAAGCTTAACTTGATATTTTTTACTACTAATTAAAGTACTAACATTTGTTTGGTCTATATCTAACCCTAGTATTTGTTCCGACTCATACCTTTCCTTGGCATATATTGGGCATTCAAATAAAACGTGTTCGACGCTTTCAATCTGCTCGGGCTCGCAGGGACACGATGGGCTCTTCTTACACTTGAATCTGTGTAGGTATGCAGAGAATCCACCGTGGCCCGTTAATATTTGCGTTAGGATTCCCGTTAACTCTAATTTTCTTATTTTCAGTTTCACTATTTTTGTATCTCCAATTCCATTTGTCTAGCGATTCCAAACGAATTTGTCGTTTGACAAATGAGATTGGGCAGCGATCGTATTCGGGTTTCATTTTGAATCTGTTGCCTGTTTTGCGAGCTGGTCAGCACGCTCATTACCTACCAGGCCTGCATGAGCTTTGATCCAGAAAAGGAAAACCGACTTGCCCTGCTTTTGTACGACGTTTATGCTCCTCCTAACATCTGCAGCGAGGGGGTGATTTGTGTGGTGACTAGTGATTGTCTCGAGTGCGGATCTCGAATCACTGTATATGCCGAAGGTGCTGTTATGGGTTTTTTCAATTTCACGCATGGCTTCGCGTATTGCAAAAAGTTCGGCCTGGTAAACTGTGCAATATTTTATTTATTTTATTCAGAAACAAACAGTCATTTATAACTATATTAGCTGAGAAATACTTAGTAAAATATAGACCTACAGTTTCCTAGATTTTTAAAAACTGCATCATTAATTATTTTATATAACACAAATTCTTAATTATAGATATAAATTTTGAGGAGTTACACACTACTTAAATTTTAATAACTACTTAATTAATTATTTTATTTAAAGCAAACAATATCAACATAACTTTGAAGAGCAACATACCTACATTATAGAACTACCGTTTCTTACATTTGTAAAACTACATCATTAATAATTTATTCATATAAAACAAATACGTACTTAATATAAACA
The DNA here is from genome assembly GCF_905404315.1 of Leptidea sinapis. Lineage (NCBI taxonomy): Eukaryota > Metazoa > Arthropoda > Insecta > Lepidoptera > Pieridae > Leptidea > Leptidea sinapis. The sequence goes on from NC_066301.1 coordinate 8,001,993, forward strand.
TCATTTTTGAAAACCAACATATCTATTTAAAATAACTTAGATTACTATTTTTCTCAAAGATACTCCAAAGCAGATTCTTTCAAACTGCTTAGGGATTCACTTAATAAATCTATGTGTAATAACTTATCATTGTACAACCTGCAAGCACGTCTTATGAATGCGTTTTCTGCGTAGTTTCTGCGACTGCGAGGTATTACAAAAAGAGGCTTGCTCCGGCAAGTTCGTTCGCGACGTTGAGGTACTCTAAAAGACAGTGAGTACAATAATGGTGGGGAATCGATAATATTATTTATAATTTTAAAAATAATTGATATATCAGTACAATTTCGACGGCAACTTAATGAGCATATTTCATGCCTTTTCAGTGAGGTGTCATAATCCATATATAAGTGACCTGTACGATAATCGAGAACTCTTAAAAAAAATTTCTGGACCCTTTCTATTTTATTTGCATAGATATTAAACAATGGATTCCAAACAGAACTAGCAAACTCGAGATGACTGCGAACATAACTACTAAACAACACCTTGTACGTTAAAGCTCTCTTAAAGGGCTTCCCTACCCGAAGTATGAAACCTAATTATTTAAAACCTTTATTTATAATGCTATCTATATGTGGTACAAAAGTGACTTTAGAATCCATAATTACACCTAGATCACGAATTTGATCAACGCGGGCTAGTTCTTTTTGAAAGAGTTTGTATTGAAATTGTATGGGTTCTCTTTTTCTGCTGAAACTTATAACAAAACACTTATCGGTATTCAAAAAGAGGTTATTTTGATTACAAAATGTCTCGAAATTACTTAAATCACTCTGTAAGATATCACAGTCACCAATATCGCGGATGACTTTAAAAATTTTTGTGTCATCGGCATATAAAAGTAAATTGGAACGGTTTACACTTTCCATGACATCATTAAGGTATAATATAAATAACAACGGTCCTAAATGTGACCCTTTTGGAACGCCAGAAGTAATGAGTCTGTACTGAGAGGTATACCCATCCACTGCAACTGCCTGCGACCGATTTTCAATGTACGACTTTATCCAGCGAAAAAGATCCCCGTGTATACCAAGTTGCCAAAGTTTCAAGAGGAGGCGTTCATGAGAAATTTTATCGAATGCTTTGGCAAAATCAGTGTACACGGCATCCACCTGGTAATTATTATCTAAGGCTTCCAAAATAATTTCAGTGTACGATATAAGATTTGTTTCAACACTGCGACCTTTTACAAAACCATGTTGATATATACTAATATGACGACGTACAGCGGCAGACAGCTGGTCGGTGACAATCTTCTCTAATATCTTGCCTAATTGGCATAATTTGGAGATGGGCCGATACTTCTCAATGTCACAGCTGATTTCTCCTTTCGGTATCGGAGTAACAAGCGCACGTTTCCAAATAGAGGGCACACAACCTTCACGAAGAGACTTCTCAAATAGTAAAGTGATAGGAACAGATAACTCGTGACAACATTTGTTTATGATAACTGGATGAATACCATCAGGACCGGCTCCCTTATTTATGTTGATTGACTTAAGATATTTATGCACAAGGTCTTTAGTTAAAATTATGGTATTCATGTCAAAAACTGTATTTTTTACTGGTGGAAGATTGTGCAGCTCAATGGTACCAGCTTTTTCAAATACAGAGTGGAAGTGTTCGTTAAACATATCGCATATCTGGGTGCCAGTTGAAGCCGATACACCTTTATAATACATAACTTGTGGAAGACCACTCCTTGCAGAAATTGACTTCATATAAGACCAGAAGAACTTTGGGTTACACGTAATTTTATTTTCTGTGGAGATTATGTAATTTTTATAGCATCTACGTTCTAATTTTTCAATTCTTTTTCTTATGCATCTAAAACTGTCGTAATCTAATGGGTTGCCATATGTCTTCCATAGTTTATGGTACTTTTTCTTTTCATTCAGTAATCTTATGAGGGGTTCTGTATACCAGGGAGGCTTATTTGAATATGTGCGTAGAGGGCGCTTTGGAACATGCGTGTCTAACAAACGATTTAGAATTTCATAAAAAATTAAAATACACTCCTCCAATGATCGTCTTGAAAATAGCAAAAACCAATCAATCTTAGACAACTCGTTATTAATTTCAGCAAAATTCGAGTCGAAAAAACAATGTTTAAGAGTAGGCGCGGGTATAAGAGAGAGTGGGCGAATTAAGTTTAACTCAATTTGTAACGCTTTATGATGTACCACTTCGTTAACAATAGGACAGTCGCTGGTGAGAACATTGCAATTTCTATTGCATAAAATAAGGTCTAATAGCCGCTGATTTGAATTAAAACTAGTATTAAATTGTTGTAGGCCAGTAAAACATAGAAACTCATTTAGTGGCTTCACCGTCGAGTCGGTACCATTGTCAAGACGCATATTATGATTATCCGTGCTAGACCACTGAGCATGTGTTACGTTAAAGTCACCTGTTATAAGAAAAATATCATTAGATTATTCTATAATTAATTGAGTACAAATTTCAAAGAAGTTTAAAAGTGTATCTTTGTACAGAGGCCCATGCGGAATGTAAACACAACAAATATGCAATGATTTGTTTTTGCTGTTATTATTTGTACACAACGGTATTGTAACCCATACGCAGTCGGAGGAGGCGCGCGGGGGGAATGGCCAGTTTTGGCGCACAGGCAGATAGTCGCGATTCACCGCCACCATCACTCCTCCACCTCGCTCTAATCCGCTCGCCTGAGCTGATCGATCGCTCCGATAAATTAAATATCTATTATCAATGATTTCTCCGTCATAAATATTTGACGTTAGCCACGTTTCGGTAATACAAATGAAATCATAATCAGACTGTGCAACCTGTGAATAAAATCTTTGTGTTTTTGTACGTAATCCTTGTACGTTTTGATAATAACCGCTAATCGTAAAGTTAGACATCATTGACGGAAATAAAATATGTTTACATAAGTATCTGTGTAATTATTATATAAATTACTATTATAGATGTATTGCGGTACACTTAATTTTAAAACTTGACTCATTTCTGTGAAATAGTGAAAAATGCATGTAGTTAAAGTTTTGTTCTGAAAAATGTTTGTAGGTAAATTTTTTTGTAGTGTAGTTTGTAGTTTAAATGAAACATAAATACCTTTATAGTCGGTGGTTGCAGGTTGAACTCTTAAAATAACGATTACATAACATGATTTACAAAATAATGTAGGATCTACTGTGAATAATAAGTAAAAGAAGGAAAATAACTTAAGAAAATAATTATGCACTAGTCACTTTATCTTGTCTAAATCGAGATTCCTTTTTATCAACGTGACCTTCGACGTTTCTGTTTTTCTCACCAGTATTTTTCAATCTCGAACCCATACGTAAGCAATTTTCCCATCTTTTTTCAACTGGCGAGCGCGTTTGAGCAACAGCTTATTGGTCGGAGTTAGATGATCCCCCACGTATAGGTTGTAAGCCGGGCCGTCGAGACCTAAAGAGGAAGTAACGAGTCCCTTACGCGCCCGTAATGCCGACAGGAGTTGGTCTTTATAAATGCGGCGAGTGAACTTAACAATGACTGCCGGAGTGTTGGACGTATTGGTGGTATTTTCTTCATCACTGTTACCACTACTAGCTACATATCGACGCACCCGCTGTATGTAGTCAATAGAATTTTCGTCCATTTTTAGTCCGACGACAGTAAACAGTTTTGATAATATATTTAATAAGTTTTCCCCCTTTTTAAATGGCAAACCTGAAATTTCAATGTTGTTTATTTTAGAATATTGCTCTCGTGCCTCATTCTGTATTTAAAGAGTTGATATAGTGGTCCCCATTGTAAGTAATTCGGACTGCAAGGTAGGTATTCCATCACACTTTTTCTCAAGCGTGGTTAATCGATAGATTAACCACGCTTCAATGTCAGAAAAATGGTTTTCCAATTCCGTAAACTTATTGTTAATAATTTGAATACCGTTCGTGCACGCTTGAATATCGGATTTGAGATTATTTATGTCCAATTTCATTAAACTAAAATCCGATCGAAAATCTCGTAGTTCTTTTAGGACAGCTGCAATACCTTCTTTTGTCTCGTTTAAGGATCCAGGTGCAGTAGCTGGGGCGTAATATGTCGGACTCGAGTGTCCGCGTAAGCGGACGCCCCATACCGACGAAAACCTCCTCTGTGCTGTTAGCAGCCCTGGCTTTCACAGCGAAGTAGGACGTGGGCCGTGGAGGCCGCAATGACTACACAACAGTCGCGGGGCGTCTCCTAAGGAGACTCGAACCTCAGACCGGCTGTGTGCTTGTGGGAAGGAGAGAGAATGAAAATGAAGATGAAATGAAGATGAAAGATGAAAAGGTGAGAAGAACACATTCGCCGGCGAGTGTGGTGATGTTTTGTGTAATGTATGTAAGTGTGTATGTATGTGTTTATGATTGTATGTATGTATGTGTTTATGATTGTATGTATGTATGTTTGTATGTATGTAAGTAGTGTAAATGTTTGTGTGCATGTATGTTTGTGATTGTGTAAGTGGTGTATGTCAGTCCGTCAGTCAGTCCGTGTGTGAGTGAGTGTAGTGAAACGATTGCAGGACGAGGACTAACGTCTCGTCGGGTATCAAAACAATGTGTGGTGTATCTAGGGTGCGGGCTGCTGGCCATCGTCAGAGTGACGAGTGCCAGTGGTTTGCGGTGGTTGACCGCGCCTACGCCTGCGAAGGCGGTGTGTGCGTGTCTGTGTCGGTGTTTGTGTGGGTGTCGCGTTCGCGATGGTGATGTCGTCATCCGGGTCTACCGTGACGTGTCTGGGACGTCTTATTGGGTTGAGACTATGGTGAAGGGGGGTGTACCCGCATGCCTTCCTAACCAAGATGTTGGGATGGTTAGGCGCCTTGTCAAAGAAGCGTCGCGAGATCTCTTTAAAGTTTTGAGCTATCGTCGGAAGCTCTAGGTCGCTGTGAAGGTCTACGTTTCGGATGAACCACGGGGCTCCGGTTGCCATGCGCGTGAATTTATTTTGAACTACTTGCAAACGACGTAAGTAGCTCGGTCGGGTGTGCGCGAAGACGATGCTTGCGTATGACAGTATGGGCCGTACGATGGTTTTGTACAGCGTCACTTTGTGTTTGAGCGGAAGTTTGCTTCGCCCACACACAAGTGGATAAAGGCGACTGAGGACAACTCGGGCTCTATTGCATACCGTATCAATATGATTTTTGAAGTTCATATTGCTGTTGAACGTGACTCCTAAGTATTTGTAATCCTTCACCCACGGAATGGGTGTTTCATACAGTTTAATAACGTCGGTCGGTTTTTTTTTAGCGCGGATGCTATTCGCGTTACCGAAGAGTACCGCTGCACTCTTGGTGGGGTTCACTTCAATCCGCCATTTTCTGAGCCAGTTGCCTAGTTCATCGACGGCGGCTTGAAGCACTTTAATGTTCTTGCTCAAGGTGGAGCGGTTGGATCCAAAGTAGAGTGCCGTGTCGCCAGCGTACTGAGCGTGCTGGACACTCGGAAACTTGGGAATGTCGCCCGTGAAGAGCGAGAAAAGAGTGGGAGAGAGGACCGAGCCCTGTGGCACGCCAGACCTGATGGGTCTGGGTGAGGAAAGGGTGCCCTCCACTCGATATCGGAAGGAGCGATCAGTAAGGTAGGCTCGTATGATGCGGACGAGCCTGTCTGGCACTCCCAGTTGATACAGCTTGAATACTAAGCCGTTGTGCCATACCTTGTCGAAGGCCTTCGCGACATCGAAAAACACGACAGGTCAGACACTTCCATGCAGCCTTTTTGTCGGAATTCATGCGTCGGTAGCCAATTTCCGTTAGACCGGCAAAGGCATAGTGAAGAGATCCACGACGCACAGAACACAAAATTGCATCAGTTACATTTTCGTTACACTTAACACAAATCATTTTATTTGATGTAGAACGCTTGGTTACACAGCGACGTTTCAATATTTACGCGAATACGAATGAAGAGCGCAAACGCAGGCGATACAGAAACGTCCACTGAGAGCGCGTGGCGAGACTACTGTTGGCGAGTTACGATGAGGATAAGATCTGAGTTAAAAGTTACGATGAGGATAAGATCTGAGTTAAGACCAACGAGGTGGATAAGATCTGAGTTGAAATTACGATGAGGGTAAGATCTAAGTAAGAGATACGATTAGGATAAGATCTGAGTTATGAGTTACTATGAGGATAAGCTCTGAGTTAAAATAACGATGAGGGTAAGATCTGAGTTAAGAGTTACGATGAGGATAAGATCTGAGTTAAGAGTTACGATGTGGATAAGATCTGAGTTGAAATAACGATGAGGGTAAGATCTGAGTTAAGAGTTACGATGAGGATAAGATCTGAGTTAAAAGTTACGATGAGGGTAAGATCTGAGTTAAGACTAACGATCAGGATAAGATCTGAGTTAAAAGTTACGATGAGGATAAGATCTGAGTTAAGAGTAACGATGAGGATAAGATCAGAGTTAAAAGTTATGATGAGGGTAAGATCTGAGTAAAGAGTAACGATGAGGGTAAGATCTGAGTTAAGAGTTACGATGAGGATAAGATCTGAGTTAAGAGTTACGATGAGGATAAGATCTGAGTTAAAATTACGATGAAGGTAAGATCTGAGTTAAGAGTTACGATGAGGATAAGATCTGATTTACAATTACGATGAGGGTAAGATCTGAGTTAAGAGTTACGATGAAGATAAGATCTGAGTTAAGAGTTACGATGAGTGTAAGATCAGAGTTAAAAGTTACGATGAGGATAAGATCTGAGTTAAGACTTACGATGAGGATATAATCTGAGTTAAAATAACGATGAGGGTAAGATCTGAGTTAAGAGTTACGATGAGTATGAGATCTGAGTCAAAATAAGGATGAGGGTAAGATCTGAGTTAAGAGTTACGATGAGTATGAGATCTGAGTTAAAATTACGATGAGGGTAAGATCTGAGTTAAGAGTTACGATGAGGTTAAGATCTGAGTTAAAGTAACGATGAGGGTAACTCAGATCTTATCCTCATCGTAACTTTTAATTCAGATTTTACCCTCATCGTTAGGTTCAGATAAGTTCAGATAGATAAAACTTAGACTACATAAAATTACGTGGAAGCGTGGAAGCTGTGGCTAGGCTGATTCGTTGACCGAAATAGCTGCCAGCGCTTGGGTTTCCAGTAGCCTTATTGAGGCGCGAAGATAGTCTTTTCAACATCCTCCGCGCCTCTGGGCCCCACGGGCCAAGTGTATCGACACCAAACGGCACAAAGATGTTTGACTCACTGAGATCAACATATTTTCGACGCTTGCTGTCTTCGGCAGTCGAAGCAGCAGCTCCAGCACTATCTGACGTAACTTAGACATGAGACGGAGCCAGAGTGTCGACGCAAGTCGCGTCCCACGCTAGTGCTAGTAGTGTATATCATGATAGTTAAGAACTAGATGGTTGGTTGTTAATAATATTTTTATTTTATTTTACCTGCAGCAACAACATAAGCTTATTACTGCCGTCTTTATTTACTACAATTGTCTTAGAATTGCGAGTAGATGACACTTTGAGTCAAGAGGATTTAAACGTTTGCTGTGTCCATTCGATGTCATTATTGTAAGGATTTCCCCTTTCAGGTGAATTTTTTATTGATTTGTTACTGCGTTTTGGGGTTTTTCATATTACCGTATAAAAAACAATTAAATTTAGTTTAAAGAAAAGGAAGATATCTCATAAGAAATAAAGAAATGGTATAAATTTGTAAAAAGAGAAAAAAAAAAATTTAAAAGCCCGGCAATTTAAAACAAAAGCATATTAATTATATTTTGTAGGCTTAGCTTAACAATAACATCTTTTTTGTGGTAACTATTAGGTGCTTGTGTGCTTGGCATCTTGACACTCAATGACATCTTTAAAATTTTGTAACATACCCTTCGTGCTATTTGACATTGAAATTTATTAATTCTTATTACTTGTAGTATTATTTTTGCAAAGTCTTACTACGCAACCCGGCATTTTAGTTTCAATTATTAGAAAAGTTTAACAGAACATGTGGCACGTCAACGTCACACATTCTTCGAAACGGGTCTGAGTCTGTGGGTTTGAGTACGCTCACTTGAGCGTAGTATTCGTTGCCTCCATTTGCGAGAAGGCGTTATCTTTTTGGAGCGCAGTGGAGACTAATCCTTAATCTAAGTTTATAATTATAGTTCGTAGGTCTCCTGAAGTTTACTGCGCTATCGGTTTTATAATAAAACTAATAATAAACTTGCCGCAATTTGATAGCGAATTTTCAATAACATGCGCCACGAAATATTGTGTTTGTATTAATTATATTTGATAGTTATGTTGTGGTTACACAAAACATATACAATATAATATTCCATTTAATATTCAATATAATATTAATTTATTAAAATACGATTAAGCCGTATTGCGTTATAGTATAAGAGTTAGTCAAGCATTTGTTCAGATATTAAGTAATTTGGTTCAATTCAATACAAGTTGTGAAAAATACTAGATTAAAGTGTTACTTAGGAATATAATTGAATACAAATTATTTTATTTGTGATATAGAAACCACCAATACATACATAGGTACCATATCTAATTGTTTATTTGTTGTCGCGACACTACTTCATCCTGTAGATAGTTAGTTAGTTAGTCGAAAATTCTATTAGATTTTCTTATTTATTTATTCAAGGAGTTAACTAGGAATGAAAACCACAAGAATACATTTAACATTTGGAATTTTCGCGGATGTAGAAATCTCCGTCACCGTAAACACACTGTTTTAATTAAAGATACCGGAAACGACAACAATCTTATTGCAGCTCACTGTAAGATTCCGACGAGACATTATGTACTAAATAGTAGGGCTAAACAGCTAGCGTTAAGTTACATTTATAGGTAAGTGAAAATTTTCACTACACGGCAACATTATCTCTGGACCTTGCTGAAACGTTAAGCCTCCTCCCGTTCCCTTTTTAGCTGTCACGCTCATCCTGTTGCGTCAGGACGGTTTGCTTTGTTTTTGAAGGTTTCGTTGTCACGTTTGGACTTTTGTTGTTAATAGTTCTGTAGTATTTGTTTTTCTGTGTCGCTATAATAGTCATCATCATTTCAGCCGGAAGACGTCCACTGCTGGACAAAAGCCTCCCCCAAAGATCCCCATGATGATCGGTCCTGAGCTGCCCACATCCAACCTATTCCGTCGATCTTGACCAGATCATTGGTCAACCTTATGGGGTTCCTACCGACACTACGTCTTCCATTACGTGGTCAGCATTCGAGGACTTTAAGGTCCCAACGGCCATCTATCCTACGAGCTATGTGCCCTGCCTACTGCTTCTTCAGTTTCGCGACCATCTCGGCTATGTCGCTAACTTTGGTTCTCCTTATTTCTAATTCGATCTCGCAAGCAAGCAACTGCGGAGTTTGCCGCTATTATTATAAGTAGTACTATTGTACTACCAGAAAAATATATACTCTTTTTCTTGTTGCTCTATGTCTCCTATGCAAAAAAGTTTTATTCAAGCTGCTAGCCACTTAGTCTGCAAGATCACGCATGTCATTGATCTTGTACTAATGTTCGTGTATTTTATGTAGACATGTCGTGTATTAACTACCAAGATAATTTTATCAAAATTATCAAAATCAGTGCGAATGAATGCTATTTATCTTCCGAGGACTATCATTGTTTCAATATTATAATTTTTTGTCGATTATTTCGTGGCCTCACTGAAAGTAGAACTAATACAAGCCGCAAGCACATTGTTCTTACTGAATTCCAGTGTTAAGTTACACGTAACAAGACTAATAAAAATTCTAATTAAACCAACATTTAACTTCTTTTACCAAATGCTTTAGGGATCCTAAAACTATGCATAAAAAAGTCAGATGTTAGACTGTCGTGAAAAGAAGAAAAAAAAAGAAGTTGCTTACTTTTTAGCTTTACAAATTTGTAAACATTATTTATGGTTTAAGACATTTATTGTTCCATAAAGGAATTTCCACTTAAATGGAACTTATAGGCTATTTTATAAAAAGTTGGTAACAAAATTGCATCTTAAAGCGTACAGTGCGGCCAGTACTTTGTGCATACGGGTATATCATCGCGGCCCGTATATCATCGCATTGTAGTTAGATCGCGAACCTATATTTGTTAGTGTGACCAGTATCAAAACGGCGTCGAGAGAGGTAAGTATAGTGTTTCGTGTTGGATTTTGATACTGAGATATACTAGAGGCTAAAACTAGACCGCAGCCCACGCCTGGCTGAATATATAACCGTAGTCCTGATGACCCGTCTGGTGCTTAGAAGGGGCCGTGGTAGCATCGGTGCGCGGATGCTCTTAGATAATTAATAGGTCTAGTAGAGCCTCTTGCTGTTAGACAACCGATAAAAACAGGCCAGAAAGTTTTTCGTGTTATCTGCTCATTTTTCGTGTGTCATAATTTCCTTAAAAATAGCTACAGCTTATAACAGCAAATAATACTAAAATTGAAAAGTTTTTGCTGCCAATTTTTGTACGCAACCTCTCACACAATAATCCTGAGCGGCACTGCATTGTAATGGGCAAGGCGTATCAATTACCATCAGCTGAACGTCCTGCTAGTCTCGTCCCTTACTGTCATAAAATAACACATTGCAAAACCCTCAACATTTATTTGAAATTAGTTTTATCAAAAAAAAGATAACTGCCAAATCATTATACAATATATCTTTTTTCTATACCACTGACAACGTGTGTGCAATATATTACAATAAAACATAAAGATAACCTCGAATAAATAAATAAAGCGGAAATTAACACCCAGACAATATTATGTTTGAACATTTCACCGATGTAGCGATATATGATATCGTAATTAAATTTAGCTCGTTTAAAACAGGTATTGGCTAAAATTCCATATTTACAGTGTGGTTTTGTTAAATATTTTGGTTTTAATAAAGATATAGGGAGTATATTATAATAATATTAAAAATAATAATCATTTATTTCAGGCATAGCCCATAGAAGATACAATTAAAATCAAACTTATAATTAAATTACCACTAAATCAAATTAACTATCCATTAAAAAAATTAAATTAAATTAATTACAATTACTTACTTGTATTAAATAGCTTATTTTCTATTTTTATCAAGACGGATGTCCATCCATCTTTTGAAAATATCGTTATTATATACATTGTTAGAAACAGTCATCAGAATTCCGTTGCTGGAGCGTCTCATTCGATCCCAAAAAGAAGCAATTCTTGTGCGAATTATTGCGAAGAAGTCAGACACTCTCGCTCTCGCAAACATACTTGCAGCAGAGCAATACCTTGGAAGTTTCTTAAGAGCTCGATAGGAATCATTATATTGCACTCTTAGTGAACTTAAGGTCTTGTTTGAATAATTACACCACAGTTGCCAACTGTGGTGTACATACACAGGCAATAAGTTTAAAATAGTGTTGTTTTCACTTTGCAAACCTTCGTGCTATCATGTTGCTACCTACCGAGAGCGCCCTTCGCTCCCTCTTAATATCGCAGTCGTCTTTCAGATATTCCGTTAAGATATGACCTAAATATTTGAATTGATTTACAATTTTAAACTTTTCTCATTCATATATAGCTCAGGAATATTTTCTTGTCCCTTTCCAGATCTAAATACCATCAAAACGGTTTTATTAACATTGTACTTCAATCCATGACTGTTAGCATAATTTTCACATATTGATATTAATTTACGTAACCCTTTGATCGACGGACTCAGCAGGACCATATCATCAGCGTAACTTAAATTATTGATGCATACATTTCCCATGTGACAGCCTATTCTAGCCCTCCTGAGTTCGACGATCAAATCGTTGATGTAAAGATTGAACAGATCAGGAGCAGTCAACCCTCCTTGTCGCACACCGCAATCTAGTCTGTAGCCACTAGATAGGGTGTCGCCCCACTTAACGTAGTTTGTTTGGTTTCCGTACCAGAATTTTAATAAATTTATGATCTCAGTAGGAGCTTTCGTAGCAGAAAGCTTTTTCCAAAGAATGTCATAATTGACCAGATCAAAGGCTTTACTTAGGTCAAGAAAGCATGCATATACCGAGGTTCTACATTCTGTATGCTCACACAACTCTTTAGTATAACGATAGCTGAATCCGTTGACAATCCCGGTCGGAAACCAAATTGTGCGTCATCAATATTGATGAATCTTTGCAATTCCGGGTAAATTAGACGGTCCAGAACTTTACTAATAATTGTGCCAAGCGAGGTGAGCCTGTTATTTGAAGAATAATTTAAATTGCCTGTTTTATTTTTAACGATAGGAACTACTAATGTTGTTGTTAAAGAAACCGCTAAAATTCATATTTTATGTATAGATTAAAAAATGTAAAATATAAAATACTTTCTCTGTACCCCACACTATGTGTTCGACACTAAGACCATCATGCCTAGGTGTCTTACCGCGTTTAATAGATTTAACAGTATTTCTAATATCTTCAGGCGTAAACTGTATAAAACAACCAGAAGAATCTAATCTAATAGGTATACCTATTGTTAAACGACTTCACAAAAAAAAGGTTGTCCATTTATGGATAGATATACTATTTTTTTATAATATACTGCCATACATTTATACATTTAAATTAACCATCCCACCACATAACGGCGCACCCCTGAATCAGCTCGATCCATTAGACCGCGTGCAACGCAGAGCAGCTCGAATTGTCAGGGACCCAGTGCTCTGTGAACGGCTGGATCACTTGGCGTTGCGTAGAGACGTCGCTTCATTGTGTGTCTTCTACCGCATTTATCACGGGGAGTGTTCCGAAGAGCTGTTTAACCTGATTCCTGCCGCCGAATTCCACCTTCGCACGACACGCCACAAGTTAGGATATCATCCCCACCACCTGGATGTATGGCGGTCCTCCACAGTGCGGTTTTCAAGGAGCTTTCTTCCAAGTACTACAAAGCTGTGGAATGAGCTTCTTTGTGCGGTGTTTCCGGGACGATACTACATGGGTACCTTCAAAAAAAGCGCGTACACCTTAAAGGCCGGCAACGCTCTTGTGAATCCTATGGTGTTGCAAGAGAACGGAAAAGGTGTTGTGGGCGGCGGTGATCACTTAACACCAGGTGACCCGTACGCTCGTTTGTCCTCCTATTCCATAAAGAAAAACCATTCCAATTATTTTCTGACTCATTGTTTTAAAGATATAATATTTGACATCCTAACACTTGATTCTTGATCTTGTGGCTGACTCTATATTTATATTTATTTCTTTATCCCTTCTTGAACAGGTAATGGTCAGACGTCCCATGACGGGTGAGCCCCGGCATCGTTCAGGATGCGTATTCCAGATTGAGGAACGTAGAAAAACCGAGACCTAACGACTCGGACACACAGGTATAGGATTCAGACGGCGAGAGAATGAAATAGGAAGCATTATACAGTGTATTGGTACCAGGCGATCATAGTTGAAGAAGAGATTGTCTTCTATGTATGACGCCTTAATATATTCTGATGTCATGCGCACGACACGTGTTACTACATAGACACCAGAAGAACATAAAAATGGTAGTGGTTAATTACCTTCAGTAATATCTTTCATAGTGGTTGAATTCATGTGTCATCCTAGCAACATGTACCAGGACCTCATATGCAGGTGTAATGTAAATTTTGCATCGGATTCAGCGATTGCGTTGATTGAGTTGTGCATTGAAAATGTGCAGCAGTCGCACTGTATTAACAACAAGATCAAAAACAGTAATTGAAGCAGAATTCCAAAGATTTATGGACCGTATTAAGACTAAAGTATTTATTTCATACTAAAGTTACCATAAGCCTGTATCATTTATCGAAAATGTAAGCTCTGATTCTGTATAAATCTATGTATCAAATAATTATCAAACTTTGTATCACTATGATCATTACTGAAACCTACAATTATCCTCTTCCCGAAATTTGACATTTGTCTCATTATCTTGAAGCCAAAATTATGTAACGTTTCACTTCTGCAACGTGTGAATTGCCCACATGTTTATTTTATTTTGAAGAAGGAAATAATGCACATAACAAAACTTGCAGATGATTAACAAATATAAAATTGAAAAACAAACTTTCTTATTACAGTGAGCCTTAATACAAGCACATAAACATTTCTCATAAGAAGTGAGATTTTCCTTTATCTCAACATTTTCATGGAACAAGCCGAAACTATTTGGAGCATGTGTTTCATGTTAGACTCGTGTTGCATATTTATGACTTAATCAAGCAATAGACGTTCGTGGTTATGTTGTTAAGGACTCTGTAAAACAAGGAAGTTGAAGACACTTCAAATTTATATAATATTATAAGGGGCATAGCATGCATAGGGGCATGGCAAGCTTTCTGGATTAGTGGTTATATTTAATGCCCTGACTGCTAGACTGAAGTATTAGGGTGCCTGGGACTATTAATATACTTGTGTGATGAACATATTTGGTCTGTGCATCATTGTAAGCCATCTTTTATCAGCTTTATCCTTACTCTTCCTACAGGCTCTGTTTAATTCGATATCAGATAGTACTACCCCTATTTAAGTATGGCCGTTTCTGTTTTCTCAAGATATTACGTAACAGTTTATTGTTAACATTTCTATATGATTTTTAGGTTATTTTGACGTTCACATTTTTGTAGTATTTCTCAGTATTCACGTAAGACCATTTCTAACTAGACATATCGTTGTAATCTAGAGATTAAAAGGAATAAATCAATAATTTTGTTTCAATACTCTACACCACATTTCGAGGTGGGCCTAATCGTCGAACACAAAAAACCCTCTTCTTTTCTGGGATGTTGTTGAAAAAAGATATACATCGCCCCACAAAAGTCTTACTAACTCGATTAAGCCGAGTAGTAGGCAAAACAAGTTTATATTTGTTTCATTTTGAATATCAAAGATTCTAGTAAACTCGCTTATGTATGATTGAAATATATTGAGAGGCAAGATTATTTTATTTTATTATTGATAATACAAATTCTTCACAACGTTTATATTTATTTAATTAGAAACACAACAAGCGGTTATCTTTGAAAGATGTTGACGAATATAAATTAATTTAAAACATCATCAACGTCATTTCAGCAGGAAGATGTCTACTGCCGGGCAAAGGTCTTCCCAAAGATCGCCACGACGATCAGTCCTGCGCTGCCCTCAATCAACCGATTCCTGCGATATTGACAGTCAGTACATCTTGTGGGGGGCCTACCAACACTACTTCTTCCGGTACGTGGTCGCCATTCGAGGACTTTACTGCCCCAACCCTTATCTGTGCGTCAAACTACGTGCCCTGCCCACTGCCACTTGAGTTTCGCAACCATCTGAGCTATATCGGTGACTTTGGTTCTTCTACAGATCTCCTCATTTCTGATTCAATCTCGCAGATTTTATTATTATTTAATTTATCTCATTTTATATTCGTTAAATTATTATTATTAAATTTTGATCAATCATTCATATTTGCGTTCTATTAGTCCTTACGCAAATCTTGAAGTATTCGCGACCGAATTCGACGCCGCTCGATTCGCGGGTATTTGAATTCTGAAACAAAAAATTTGAACTACGTTTAGTATACGTCCAGCCTTAGAGTTAGAACAATTAAAGACGGACCACATATATTGTTTTCCATCAACTGTGATACCTTCGATAAACTAGAATATTTATAAAACTTTTTAACACGGATATTCAATAAAATACAACTTAATATATTTCAATTCCCGAAAAGGCATCAAATAAAATATTATGGCGGAAAAACAAATTTTCCGCTTTTAAATTTGTTCAGTATGGAAACAAAGAGATATGAGTATGCAAATTAAATAATATATATATAAATAAGAACAATAAATCTGTGTAATATATGTTCACAATAATAACTTAACTCACTTTTCAATATGTATATTATATGCAATCAGAATAGGCAAGCTTTGTAGTGCCGCTCATAATTTTTCGGTTTTTCAATAATCTTGAGCGGCACTGCATTGTAATGGGCAGGGCGTATCAATCACGATCAGCTGAACGTCCCGCTCGTCTCTTCCCTTATTTTCATAAAAAACATATCCAAGATCAAGAAAGTTTATTTCATTCCAGATTAAAAAAAAAATACTCATAGAATTTTTATCGATCTTCTAGACTGATTATTATAATATATTTCTAGTCCAATGAGTCAAATCAATCAAGCAGAAATAAGATTTGAATAATATTAAAAAAAATGTGATTTATATTAAGGACATGATTAAGATCTAACTATTTTTTGTGTCATGTCACTTGGGACGTTTAATAAATAAAAGGAAGGACAGAAAATTAAAATTAATTGTGAGTTATACTAAATTACTTAGCAAACAGCTTAACATAAAATAATCATAAGTAATAATGAAATAGACAAAAACGTTTCCTTTTAATATCAGATAAAATGTTTTCAGACCTCCAAAAAGCGAAACAAATATTTTATTTCTGAAAATTTAACCAATATAAATCCAGACAGAGCACAAAACAAAAACTCACTAAATTGCTTAAAACATATTTGGACTTCATTAAATGACAAATAAATGAAATATTTTATTCTATACGCAAAAAAAACATTCTTAAACCATTGTTTATTATTAGTAAATCGCATGTCATAATATCATGAAAAATCGTCCAAAAAAAGACTCCTCAAGAAACGGCCACAATATCTTGTTTGCTTTTATGACGCGGTCCTTTGTTACATCACTTTGCATATATTAGTGTAATTAAAGTTATTTGTAAATTTAATTGAAATTAAGAACTTGTAATACCCTAATCTGTTTTGATAAAGGCAACCTTAGAGTTTCTTGCTCGTTCTTCTGTAAAGAAATCTGCCTTTCAAATGAGCTGTATTAAAAAATTACATATTTCAAGTGTGATGTAACTTATCTATGAAATAAAATATGTATGATTTGATTTGATTTCAGTTTATTATTTATTTTGCTTTTTTCAAGTTTAACTAATTTTGTTACTTTGTTAAAACAAACATGGTACTTAATAACCCCTTTTCTTCTATTACTCACCCACCCACGAAATTTCTACAGTCTCGTCAACAATTATGTTTCAAGTCTCAGAAAAACTTGATTAATCTTCAACATAGCTTTTCTAACAATGGGTGCATTGGATCTGCTTAGACAAAGTTTTGACAGTTCGGGGTTCACGCTTTCTTTCCAAATTCAATGATTGAGAGCCACTGAGATTCGCAATATCAGTGATCGCTTCCTTATGTATGTGTGCATCCAATAAGAATTCGATGGATTATTGATTCAATAGTACCCATATAAGCATATAATATTTTATTATTCTATGAACTGTATTTTGACTAAAGCTGCTCCGTCTATAATATTCTTGCAGCTCCACTTTCAGTCACGTTGCCAGATAGGTTGAAGGAAATGGATACTTGGATAACAGACGTGCTGCCTGTATTCTGATGGTACAACTGTAATTAATTATTTACACTTGTAGTACCTTTAACAACCTTGATATATGAAATGGTAATAGGTACTAAATTTTGTTAGATATTATCATTATTTGAACTGTACGAGGATCTCAAATAAGCCTATATTGAGAAGATTTAACCTTTATGTTCATTTTCCCAGCTCAATACAATACGGTATTGAAATAACGGTTGTCAAATAATGATTTTCAACATTTTTTATTTCTTTCAATATCTTTTACTACCGCTTAGTGGGTTTATTTTAGAGTATATTCCTTTAAGACAACATTATACAGTGTGCAATGGTATTGAGATTCTTTTTATTGTTTCTTTTCGGATATTTTGGTTGACAGTTGATATTGATTATGTTTTGGAGTTGGAGATGGATATTAATTCAGAGCGTCATGGGGATTATAACTGTAGAGATAGACATTCAACAGCCTGGAGTCTAAAATCCTGAGTCCTGGAAACTAAAAAGATGACTTTCTCTATATCAATATGTCCAGCAAAAACAACCAACTAGTTGTTAATTATGTGAGTCAATCAAAGTCCCGAAATATATCGGGATACTCAAACAACATTTAAGCTAATTACTTTTTAATAATACTAAGTCTAATGATCAAAATCATGATTGTTTTAAATTGGTTTTAAAGATAATATACTGAAAATGTAAATAACGTAACACACATAGGTAGCTGTAACAGTCTTCAGACTTGGTAACCCATTAAAATTACTTCATTTTATGAAGACATTTTCGCCGTTAACACCGTATTTAAAACGCCTTTATCAACTATCGATTAGTGTCTTGTTAAGAAGTTAAAAATCCTTATCACTTTAAGAGTGCGATGTTTTTTTATGTTAATTATATTTCAATACATATTTAGTATTAAGTGGAACAAGATCATGTAAAATGAACTACCTACTGTAATAAAAATTTAGTACATTACAAGATTTAATTTTTTCTCTGTCGTATTACCGCGCACTTCCTAAATGGAATATTTTATATAGTGTGAGATAAATTGTAGAATAAGCATTATCAGATTTGATATTTAGAAGTGTTTAAGTAATATTTACCTTTTTGTTTTTTTTTTATTTATTTACTCATATTAAAAAAAAGAGTACAATGAAAACTTAAAACTAAGATGCGCCACAGAAACCTGTGTAGGTTTATGTGTGGTGCAAATGCATCACTTCGCTCACAACTACTGTACTTAAGAAGTATTTATATCAATATTTTATTATTATACATAAGAAGGTATATTGTTAAATAACAAAAGATGAAATAGAAATATAAAAAAAAAAAACTTATAAACATAAATATTAAGAACTGTTAACACCAGCCATTACATCCCCTTTTCCTCTTAGTGTATACTGCATATTGTTAAATGCGTATTTACACGAATTTTTATTTTTGAGGATGATTGTGTATAGATCCTACTCTATTATTTGTAAATCAATAAGAACAACAAAGACATTCCGAAATATGATAAACAAAAATATTACGTGCGGATCTATATCCGAATAATAAACCGATATAATATAATTGCACGTATTCTTAATTACTTTTTTATTCGAGAAGAAAATTTTGCCGAAAATTAAAAAAAATAATGAATAATTGTAATCTGTATTAGATGGTTCTAAATATAAGTGTATCCTACAAATTACATTTCATAATCAAATAGAACATGGCTAAAGGTTATTTTCAACATGGAATTGGTTAGATATTTAATTTTAAACCCAAATAACACAGTAACATACACTCAGAAGATATAGTATCAAGCTTGTTAGCTAAGCCGTTTGGGTTCGTGAAAACCGCTACGATCCTTTGACTACGACAGTAACTACTTATTTCCCATGTCAAAATTATCAAGGTAAATTGTTCAAATCACTGTCCTAAATATTTTATCCAAATTTTCTGATATTTCGTAAAAAAATATTTTATCGAAACAAAATCTTATATAAATTTGATACAGTTCAAATTTAGAATTATATTATCTTTGGTATTAAATTTTTGGTAAAAATTTACGATTTATATATTATAAAGTATTAAAATAAAGATTTTATATTTAGCAAAATATGTATGAAAGTATCAATCAATAAAAAATAAAATCAAAAGTATCAAGTATCATCTTATGTCTCAAGGTGACAAGCGAAGTTGTAGTGCCGCTCTGAATTTTTGGGTCTTTCAATAATCTTGAACGGCACTGCATTATAATGGGCAGGGCGTATCAATTACCATCAGTTCAACGTACTGCTCCTCTCGTCCCTTATTTTCATAAAAACAATCATAAAACGCTTTCGAGCAGTGTACTTCATATTCTATTGTTATGGTTTCTAAAAGAAATACCTAAACGGTTTATGATGTAAGAATTATTTCCTGCGGGCATTGGGACAAGGGAATCAAATTGAAAAAACAGCGATATATACGTGAATAAATGAATAATGTTTACAATTACTTTTTCATTCGTTCGTTCCAGATATTTATGTTTCAAATTGAGAAACGAACGTCAATAAATCACGATGAAATATTTAAGTATAACATTGAATAGCCATGTTGTTTGTGAATTTAGTAAATTAGATTGATATTCTGAGTGCGTCGGTAATGTTGTCGTATTTATAGTAAAACACGATGTATGTATTAAATTTTTCATGTGTGGAAAGTTTAACGCGAGTACTTTTTAATATGTACCTACCTAACATATTGCAAATATTTGTATCTAAGTTTTTATTTTAAATGTATGTTTATATAATACTAGCTGACCCGACAGACATTGTTCTGTATATAATAAATAAAATAATGTTTTTATATGAATTTGTCAATAAAATATCATTACATCAAAAATTACTTCGTAAAATATGCACCCTGCTGTCGTAATGAAAACCGTGCGTCAATAAATTCTCTCATAGAAATTATGTATGGACACATCAAAGGAAAAACAAATTGGTTGTTTTTATTTAATTTCGCAGCACTTTCCTATTTATTCACCTTTTAAACTTTCTCTGGACTTCCACAAATAATTCAAGACCTAAATTTGCCAAATCGGTCCAACCGTTCTCGAGTTTTAGCCAGACTAACGAACAGCAATTCATTTTTGTATATATAGACTATTTTGAGGGTAAAGGATCACATACTACTCGTATTATTCAACCCATACGTATGCCCGTATGACCTCCACCTCCATAAAAAATTTATTGTTTGTCAATTTGGTTTACGGAAGATAATTTTGTTTTTATGACAGTAACGGACGATACGAGCAGGACGTTCAAATGATGGTAATTGATACGCTCTACCCATTACAATTTTGTGCCGCTAAGGATTCTTGAAAAACCCAAAAATTATGAGCGGCACTACAATTATTACGCATGTCACCTTGAGACATAAGATATTAAGTCTCATTTGCCCAGTAATTTCACTAGCTATAGCGCCCTTCAGAACGAAACACAATAATGCTTACACATTACTGCTTCACGGTAGAAATAGGCGCCGTTGTGGTACCCATAATCTAGTCAGCAGTCTCATATCTCTTATAGTGAAATGCATGCTTAAGAAACAGACGTTCGTTATAAAATTTCTTTTTGCAACGATCTACGACGTCAGCACCGAATGTGAAACTCATTAATCAATCTGCAACCACAACCGCACAGTTACCGTCCTGTTACGAAGCTTAGTAAGTATCCTTATCAATTTAAGATTAATATGTTTCTCCTTAGAAAATAAGAGTTTTAAAAAGAACTATGTTAGTCGCTAAATTTTATTATGGTTATGACATACAGTCAGCAAGAAGGTGGTACTCAATTTAGTAGTTTGAACTTTGAAATTAATTTTCTATTGAAAACGATTTTTCTTTTATTCATATCAATATTGCTGTAGCTAAGGAAAGAGACATCGTATTTATATTAATTAATAGATAAAAAGCCATTTGGATCCCTTACCATATACAATTTGAGAAAATTTTAAACCTTATCCTGTCCATTAGGCTATTTATTAAGTAACTGAAGCCTAACATTCTATTATAAATCAAACAGGATTAATGTTTTTATTATTTTGTATTTCGTTAATAGAATGTCCCCGGCCAATCTTTGCGTGAAAGCCTTCTTTAAATATTCTTTATCGGACCCGGAGAGCAAATAAATAAATAAATATAAAAAAAGGAATAAGTGTCTCTTTAGGACCTAAAATAAAGGATTAGTGATTTAAAATATAATAACTAGGGCACAGATTTTATAAAATTTACAATAAAGTGTATGCATTTCATGCGGTACGGAAAGTAGTTTCAAGCTACAAATTCAATTTACCTAGAACATTGTTTTTCACTCCATATTCATCCGAAGCTTAAACCGGAAAATTCTCTCAGTTATTTAACAGAGATAAGCAAATCGAAAACCTTGCATCTTAGGAGATGGTATAGCAAAATTAAAATAATTTAATCACCAACGTTTTCGTGTTTCCTAGATGCTTAACTTAGCTTTAACCGGAAAATTTCTCTCAGTTATTTAACAGAGATAAGTAAACTGTTTGGAAAACCTTTTTTATTAAGTCTTATTTCTTTTACCATGTTGTATGTTGGTGAACTCAACCTAAACCCCAGTTCGATTCAGGCAGGCAACGCGAGCACACGTGCCGCGTTATCTGTCCTCCTTCGAATATTTTTATTACCTGCGTTATCGCACTATCTGCTCAGGCCACCTGGGATAGCTATTGTTATCGCGCGCTATTGTTCGGGACTCTTTGAGTCTCGCACCTGTTACGTTCCTTCGCGGAACGTAGCTTAGTTATTATCTGTGTTAATTACCCGGTTTTACGATCGTGTTAGTTAGCACCTGTGCTGTGTTTCGGGATTCTGCACGCTAATCGTGTGTGTTGTGAGTGTTGCAGATCGTGCCGTGTGTGTCTTCTCCGTGGGGGCCTGCACAGCGTGCATCGGGGTTCCGGCCCAACCAGTCTACATCCAGCAAAGCTA
Organism: Leptidea sinapis; assembly: GCF_905404315.1. Lineage (NCBI taxonomy): Eukaryota > Metazoa > Arthropoda > Insecta > Lepidoptera > Pieridae > Leptidea > Leptidea sinapis. The sequence continues at coordinate 8,024,412 of NC_066301.1, forward strand.
AGTCTTAGGCTTAATTATTATTATTATTAATTTCTTTTAATTTTGCATACTTTATTATTATTAATAGTATTTTATTAATGTGCAAGTGTACAACTAAACTATAGTTGTCCACTTTATTATTATATTCCCCCTCTGCCTGACTCGGGCAGCGGGGGTTGCCACCCGCTTAACCTAATTAATAACAACCATGGCTTCACCAATTGTTGCCGACAAGAGCCTTCTACGCGCCCTGCTAGATGAGTTATTTACGGAGAAGATAGCTCCGCTAATTAAGGAATCTATAGATGAGACAGTGGATGCCGCTATTAAAGCAAAATCCAAAAAATATAAATCGTCATCTGACGTTTCGAGTTCCGACGGGGAATCCGAAATGGAGATAGGTAATGCGTCCGACGCAAGTTCCGTGGCCTCGGTCAAACCGAGAAAAGTGATCACCCGATCAGCCCGTCCGCCTGTCCTTCAGGCGTACTTTGACGCGCAGGCGACCCCTAAGGTCCCCGCGGTCAGTCCTGACCGCACGGAAGCCCCTCAGGCTTCCAGTGCTTCACCGGCCCAGCCGGAAACCGCTCTACCGTCGAGAGTGGAGAGGGTCGCGTCGGATGCTGACGGCTTCATCACCGTCAGCCGCAAGAAGAAGCGCGGTCGTGAATCGCCTTCTCTTGATGGCACACCCGCGAAGAAAGCCGCGGCCACGACTGGCTCCGCGTCCGCGCCCGCGCCCGCTAAAGCCCGCGTACCGCCTCCGACCAAGCGCCCGCCTCCTATTTTTATAGGGGACCGAGGCCGATGGTTAGTCATCAAAAATAGGATCCCGAAGACGCTCTCCTTCCAGGCGAGGGCGTACCAATCTCTCATCAAATTAGAGACCAGAGAGGTAGCGGACCACCGCGCCCTGACATCTCTTCTTAGAGAGCTGAGTGTGGGTTTCCACACGTACGCCCTGCCTGAGGAGAAGCGTCTGAGGGTCGTTATAAGGAACGTCCCCAAAGAGTTAGACGAGGCCGACATTCTGTCGGACCTCAAAGAGCAGGGTTACCCTGCACACAAGGTGCACCGTATGCGCGGAACCACCAACAAACAACCATTTAACATGGTTCTCGTAGTCCTCGACCTCACGCAAGAGGGAAAGGAAATTTTCAATATTAAATCGGTTTGTTCCCTTCAGGGCATCCGTACCGAAGCTCCTCGCAACCGCGGGGGGCCCGGTCAGTGTCACAGATGCCAATTATACGGGCACTCGGCACGCAATTGCGAACACACCCCGAGGTGTGTGAAGTGCCTCGGGAAACACGGCACGCCAGAGTGCCCTCGACCAGCGCAATGCGCGGAGCCCCCGGCCTGCGTCTTGTGCAGGGAGAAGGGGCACCCCGCGAGCTATCGCGGGTGTCCCAAGGCACCCAAACACAAGCGTCACCCTGGGCGCCGCCAGCCGCAAGGCAGAGCAGAGAAGGTGGAGTTCACTCCAACCTTCAAACCTGCGCCGCCTCCGAAGGTAAACGCCTGGGCGAGGTCTCCTCCGGCTGCCAACGCTGCCACAGAGGCCACTCTCGCGGCCCCCGCGCCCCTCCGGCCTCCGCTAGCGTCCCGCCCGGCGGCGTCGGTCCCGCGACCGAGGCCACCGGCGCCCGCGTCCGCGGCAACAGGTAACAAAGGCGGCAGCACCTTTGCCTTCATGTTCGAACTGTCAGAGATGTTCGACATTGATGAAATCACAGCCCTGGCCAGCAGGCTCGATGCTGTCCGGGAAGACCCGCCGTTGCTCCTGCAAGTTATGGCAGACAACGGCAAAATATTCCGTGCCCTCACCGATATAGGGCTAAAGTATAAAAATAACATTCGCGATGCCTAATTACGTAAGCGGACGGGTTAAACCACATACGCTCCGTTTAGCGTATTTTAACGCCCAAGGCCTTAAGCCTCAACTAGACTTGGTGAAGGAGTTCGCTCACGAACATCAATTAGACCTATTCTTAGTGCAAGAGACATTTCTAAAACCACGTATACGCGATCCGCGTATCGCTAATTATAACTTAGTCAGGAATGATCGCACCACCCGTATGGGCGGCACCCTCATTTATTTTAAAAGGTCTCTACACTGTATACCTATCGATGCTCCGGTCCTCACTAACATCGAGGCCTCTGCCATCCGGGTCAGTATGGCGAATCACCAGCCGATCACTGTTATTTCAGCTTATCTTCCGCCCAACAAAAAAGTATTATACACAGATATAGAAGCATTACTCGGCCACGGGGCTGCAGTCATAGTGGGTGGCGATCTTAATGCCAAACACTCCAGCTGGAATAGTAGAGCCACAAATAGAAACGGAATCTTATTAGATTCGCTGACAGACACGCTGAACTTTTCAGTAATAGCACCCGACGAACCAACACATTATCCGGATAACGTCGCGCACCGACCCGACATTCTAGACGTTGCGTTACTTAAGAACGTAACGCTCAATGTAAATTCAATCGAGGTTTTTCACGAATTAGAGTCAGACCACCGGCCCATCGTCCTAAATCTAGGCCCACCGGTTAACTTTCAACCACCGACGAAAACAGTGATCGACTGGCAACGGCTGGAAAAGGATCTCGAGTCTATCAAGTCCGACGACCTTGACCTTATACCGGACGTCATCGACTCGGTCGACACGGCTCACAGTGCTATCTCTCATGTGACGTCACATATACAGAATAGGATCAAGGCCTGCTCCAGGCAGGTTCCGACGATGCAACCACATCGCCTAAACCTGCCTCCAGAGGTCAGGAACTTACTCACACAGAAGCACAGAGCCACTAGACTTTACGACAGGTATCCGTCGGTCGAGAATAGGCGCCACCTCCGCTACCTACAGCGGGTGGTACGGGAACGTATCGCGGAACTCCGCGGCGAACGTTGGGACCGCTTGCTCGGCAACCTTAAGCCATCACATGTGGCTTTCTGGAAGCTGCCTCGCGCGTTCAAACAGAAGCCGCCCACTGTCATGCCTCCTTTGGACAGACCGGGACTGCAGCCGGCGCTCGATGACGATGAGAAGGCTGAATGCCTCGCCGATAGTCTCGAGAGTCAGTGCTCTCCAAATGCAGCAGCCGACCCGACACACGTTGACGAAGTTGATCGTGAAGTTGAACGTCGCTCCGCTCTGAGCCCTTCAGGCGGTGTAATAAAAACCACCTCTTACGAAGAGGTGAAGCTAATCATTAAGGAGCTTCACTCCAAGAAGGCCCCGGGGCCCGACACTATAAACAATAGGGTTCTTAAAATCCTACCCTCGACTCTTATTACTTTATTGGTTACCATTTTTAATATTCTATTGTCTAATAGCGCGTTCCCCGAACAATCGGGAAACCTTACGAAAGATTAATTCTCGCGCGGCTTAATCATTACATCGCGGAGCTCAACCTGATACCCGACATACAGTTCGGATTCAGAACCGCTCACTCGTGTCCCCAGCAGGCTCACCGACTAACGGAGTACATTCTCGTACGGCGTCAACTTCACGCTACCACGGCAGCCGTGTTTTTCGATGTCGCGAAGGCATTCGACAAGGTATGTCACAACGGCTTAGTATTCAAGCTGTATCAACTGGGAGTGCCAGACAGGCTCGTGCGCATCATACGAGCCTACCTTACTGATCGCTCCTTCCGATATCGAGTAGAGGGCACCCTATCCTCACCCAGACCCATCAGGTCTGGCGTGCCACAGGGTTCAGTCCTCTCTCCCACTCTTTTCTCGCTCTTCACGAGCGACATTCCCAAGTTTCCGAGTGTCCAGCTCGCTCAGTACGCTGACGATACGGCACTCTACTTTGGCTCCGCTCTTTTGAACCGCTCAACCTTGAGCAGGAACATTAAAGTACTATAAGCCGCCGTCGATGAACTAGGCAACTGGTTCAGAAAATGGCGGATTGAAGTGAACCCCACCAAGAGTGCAGCGGTACTCTTCGGTAACGTGAATAGCATCCGCGCTAAAAAACGACCGACCGACGTCATTAAATTGTATGAAACACCCATACCCTGGGTGAAGGATTACAAATACTTAGGAGTCACGTTCAACAGCAATATGAACTTCAAGAAACATATTGATACGGTATGCAATAGAGCCCGATTTGTCCTCAGTCGCCTTTATCCACTTGTGTGTGGGCGAAGCAAGCTTCCGCTCAAACACAAAGTGACGCTGTACAAAACCATCGTACGGCCCATACTGTCATACGCAAGCGTCGTTTTCGCGCACAACCGACCGAGCTACTTACGTCGTTTGCAAGTAGTTCAAAATAAATTCACGCGCATGGCAACCGGAGCCCCGTGGTTCATCCGAAACGTTGACTTTCAACGCGACCTAGAGCTTCCGACGATAGCTCAAAACTTTAAAGAGATCTCGCGACGCTTCTTTGACAAGGCGCCTAACCATCCCAATATCTTGGTTAGGAAGGCATGCGGGTACACCCCCCTTCACCATAGTCTCAACCCAATAAGACGTCCCAGACACGTAACGGTAGACCCGGATGACGACATCACCATCGCGAACGCGACACCCACACAAACACCGACACAGACACGCACACACCGCCTTCGCAGGCGTAGGCGCGGTCAACCACCGCAAACCACTGGCACTCGTCACTCTGACGATGGCCAGCGGCCCGCACCCTGGATACACCACACATTGTTTCGATACCCGACGAGACGTTAGTCCTCGTCCTGTAATAGTTTCACTACACTCACTAACACACGGACTGACTGACGGACTGACATACACCACTTACACAACCACAAACACACTCCACAAACAGACACAAACACAAACATACATGCACACTAACATTTACACTACTTACACACATACAAACATACATACATACAATCATAAACACATACATACACACTTACATACATTACACTAAACATCACCACACTCGCCGGCGAGTGTGTTCTTCTCATCTTTTCATCTTCATTTTCATTTTCATTCTCTCTCCTTCCCACAAGCACACAGCCGGTCTGAGGTTCGAGTCTCCTTAGGAGACGCCCCGCGACTGTTGTTGCGTAGTCTTTGCGGCCTCCACGGCCCACGTCCTACTTCGCTGTGAAAGCCAGGGCTGCTAACAGCACAGAGGAGGTTTTAGTCGGTATGGGGCGTCCGCTTACGCGGACACTCGAGTCCGACATATTACGCCCCGTTCCGGGGCGTAAATACGTAACAGTATTTCCTCCTCTCAAAAAAAAAAAAACTCAACCTAAACGTCTGGACCGATTTTGATGAAATCTTTGGTGTGTTCCAGTGACTTCGAGAATAGTTTAGATACACAGTTCAGTCCATATATGTAATTCAACCGTCCATGTTAGTGAACTCAACATAAAAAGCTGGCTAATAGTTAGGTACATAGTCTACTGCGATTGCAGTGTCGCATATTCAAAACCATTTAATTTTAATTTCAGTATGTCTCGAGAGTAGCTGCTGCGATCAGGTTCGGAAAAATATTATAGTATTATGGCTAAATGAACAACGATTGTTAATAATATTAATAATAAATAAAATCTATAATAAACTAGCAAACCCGGCGAACGTTTCGCCACCAGATGGCTTCGTTTTATGTAACATATGATTTTCTAAATTTATTCCGCAAACACTAAGAGTTTGGCCTTGCGACTTGTTAATTGTCATTGCGAACGCAAGGCGAACCGGAAATTGCAATCGTTTGAAGTCAAACGTATTCGAGGAATACATACATTTTCACCTGCGTACTCTCCGTTTATAATGGTTGCCTCAATCAAATTCGGCATAAGTTTTTTTACCGAAAGTCGAGTACCGTTGCAAAGTCGCGGTGGATTCAAATTACGCAATATCATAATAACTGTACCAACTTTGAGTTGCAAGTGATGTGGTAGAAATCCTGGTAACTCCAGAGAGTTCAAAAACTCCGTTGGATAATTTACTACATCATCGCCAGCAATTTTTGATTGAATGGTGAAATTCAGTACGTGTACATCATTATTCTTTGCGGCAAGAATTGTTCGTTGACTTAACCAAGCATAATTCTGATAATTCTCACTAATGTTTGGCAAAACATTTTCAATAAGAGCTAATTGAGAGTCTACAAATCGGCAAAAGTCGTTGGTAAGAGTAATTAATCCAGATCTCGCATAAACTCGGACTTTTCCATTTCCAACAGCTAACAATTGTTTGGAAAATTGTGCAGCACTTTGATCATTTTGAAGTTGAACTCTCATATTAGTGGTTAACGATAATGTTTTTACGTTATTCCATAAAGGTAATGCCTTCAGGCAAGCATTCAATTCATCTGCAGGCGTTCCACGGGGAATTACTGGCAACGTCTGCCTGAAATCGCCTGCCAACAATGTCATCAAGCCGCCAAAGATGTTGTTATTTCGCCGAAGATCCTTCAGTGTGAAGTTAAGTGCTTCAAGTGATTTCTTATGTGCCATTGTGCACTCATCCCAAACAATGAGCTTGCATTGCATCAACAATTTTCCCATTGCACTGGATCGGGAAATATTGCATGTTGGAGTATTAATTGTGTTTAAATTGAGTGGCAACTTAAGCGCAGAATGTGTAGTACGGCCGCCATCTAGAAGAGTCGCCGCAATTCCAGATGATGCTAACGTCACAAAGCTATGTCACATCGTGATAGGATAGTGGCCAAAATCAATGAAATGACAAATGTTTTCTCTGTTCCTCCAGGTGCGTCCAGAAAGAATAGACCACCAGTATTATTGTCCACCGCTTGCATTAATGTTTCGTATACTTGTTTTGCTGTTCATTCAGCAACGGCACATTATTTCGTACGAATTCCTGCAATGTATCAACATTGTTTTGCAGCTCTCGATTTTATTCTTGGTTGAATGCATCGTGCATCGATCGATTTGGCGCAATCATTCCTACTTCAATCAGTAGCTTGTTTGCAATAGTCAAGCATTGATCCTCAATCAGAATCAATCCTTCATTGTAGATTTCATCGGTTATTTGGATGTCAGGATTATTCGTTTGAATGCGCAAGCGATGCAAGATATCTTAACATATGTCGTCTTTGTATTTGTTCCATTACTGAATTGGTTGTGAAAGAAAACATGTGGTGATGATAATTGCGAACAGCGTTCATATTTTGTACACATTTGATGAAACAACTGAATCCGCAAGTGTTAAATCCCAATGAGAATCGTATAATAGCAATAATTAGTGTGTGAATATTGTACCTGTAATTGGATCGACCATCTTCAACGTGATGTCGTATCCGTCTTGCCGTCGCCAATAAATGATTGGATATTGTAACGCATCGTACAAACGATGTGTCTCGTTTACACGATGCATGATATTGCTTCATCGCTGAACGACAATGTCTCGCGATTTAGTTGGACCGCCAACAATAATTGGAGCAACATCATTAACGGTTTGTGCGTTGAATCTTCGCACATGTTCACCTGTTGGGGTATAATCCGCTCTTATGACAAATTTGTGCGTATCTGATGGCATTCGTTCCAATGCTGTTATGAACATATTAACCACAGCATTATTAGTGTGAAAAAATGCTTGCAACTGTTAAATATTTCGTCTCTTTTACTGTTGTGTTCCCTGTATATTGCACCACACATTCAGCTGATCCACCATCGACGAAATGAAATATATTTGCTGAAATTGATGCGGTTCATCTGGTGTGAACCATGCAAATGATATATTTGTCCTTGTATCTGTAATTGCAAGCAATCATTTGTTGAAGAATACGGTGTAACTTCTGATCGTGTGATGGTGTAGTGTGTGGTATATGTAGTTGTTATGTGTTGCAATTCATTGTGTTGGTGTGAGTGATTGGTTATGTGTGTTGTATCTTTTACCTTGCAAGTCGGCATGAAGCCACCTTCTCGAATGATATTAGCTCCAAAGGAAGTCATGCGAAAGCAGTTATTGTATTCAAGGATGTGTTGAAGAAAATGGCTGGAATCGGGATCACTTCCATCGAACATTGGTTTCAGTGGCTGTGGTGGTGTAAGTAATGGATCCAGTTTGACTTTTCCACTTGCGCAGCACAATCCAGCCGTTTCTCTTTTGAACTTTAAGGCATTGCAATATCGGCATATAGTCTTCATTGGTCCAATATGTAGTATTGGTGCAGGTATTGTATTGGTGCAGTACTCGACACGATCGCACTTGTGGCGCACGCGTCTAGCGACAACTAGTATTTCTTAAACCTCTCGCGGTGTTTTTTGATCTGCTTTAAATAATTTACACAATTATGGTTAACTGTGGAAGTTGTGGTCAGGAAGCAAGAGACTGTGTTCAATGCAGTTCATGTTCTAGGCATTTTGACTACCAATGCTCAGGTATTACCGAGGCCGGGTACCGTAAACTTGGCATAGAAAGGCAGGCAGCCTGGAGATGTCCTTCCTGCAAATCTGGTGGATCAGCTATTTCACCTCGTATAATTTCAGGAGAAAGCGGCTTATTACCCAAGCCAGTGACATTGGATCAAGTCATGCAAGAGCTCAGAAATATCAAACGCACAGTGGATTCGGTGTCAAACATTGTTGCGGGTATCGAAAGCATTAAAAGTGACGTCAGCGAGTTGAAAACCTCAATGGGTCAATTCACATTAAAATTTCAAGGTCTAGAAGAAAGGATCCATGTTATAGAACAAGCCCAAGCTGAGGTTCTGAAGCTAAGTGACCGTATTCTTACTATGGAAAGTGACCTGAATGACAAAAAGGAGATCAAAGGTGTTCCCATGAAGGACCGTGAAAACCTGTTTGAAATTATAAACAAAATTGGAAACAAAATTCAATATCCCATCACAAAACAAAATATAAATTTTTTGGCGAGAGTGCCTTCGAGAGATGGCCTAGCCGTCAGGGCCAAGCCGATTATAGTTTCATTTTTAAGTAGGTATGTGAAAGAGGATTTTGTTGCCTCTGCACGTTCATTCAAGAAGTTGATTGCTGCGGACATTGACTTGCCAGGTACCTCGCCAATATTTATTAATGACCATTTAACTGTGGAAAATAAGATCCTTCTTAAGAAAACTAAAAAATTGAAGGAAGAAAAGAACTTTGATTTCGTCTGGGTAAAAAACTGCAAAATATTCGCAAGAAAAAACCCGGGATCCAAAATAATAACTATCAAGAGCGAGAAAGACTTGTTAAAAATGCAGTGAGGTCTATTTGTTATAATAACTCAGTTTGTTATATTATATTTGTAAGTGTTGTTTATAACTTAATTCATAGCATTAATAACTTTATCACTAAGTATTTCCTGCTTCGAGGTATGTCATTAGCTGCTAATGAGCGACGTATTGTGTGCTTTGTGTTATTCTATTTTACTGAGGTGTACCTACATATTTTAATGCGGTACAGTCAAGCTTGTTTGAACCTTATATACTCATATCATATGCTTTATTATTTAACAAAATTAGCTAGTTATTCACTTATCTGTGCTGGAATTCGATGCAAAACAATGATTTCAATTTTTTATTTTCATTTTTATAATCGATTAAGAAGTGTTATACCGGTTTCAAATGGCTAACCTATCAATTTATTATCAAAACTGTCGTGGGCTTCGGACTAAAACATTATCTTTTTACCGTAATGTCGGAATAAATAATTATGACATTATTTTGTTAACTGAGACTTGGTTGCTTGATAGTATTTTTGATAACGAGTTATTCGATGACAGGTACTTAGTTTACAGGCGTGACAGAAATTATGTTCTTACAGGTCAGAAAAAGGGTGGCGGTGTGGCTATAGCAGTTCACCGTCGATATACATCTTTGTGTAATGTGGATTGGTTATCGAGCGCAGAGGATTTGTGGGTTTCTGTCAAACTGCGTAACTCTCGGAGGACGGTAATTACATTGAATATATGTGTCTTATATTTATGCGATCAAAAAGGAGGTTTGAATTTCTTTCAACAACTAGATAGCTTTTGTCGGAATCTTAGTAACATAGTTGATTGTAATTTGTCACAGAAATTTCTTGTTGTTGGAGACTTCAACATGAGTGACATTTTATGGCGTCAGTCTGACGTTGGTTGTGTATCTTCTATTCCTACGAATCCCCGAAAGCAAGAATTTATTAATCACATGAACCATTGCAGCCTTAGGCAATATAATTTTCATAAAAATAATATAGGTGGCATTTTGGATTTAGTTTTCTGTAATGACTTCGTTTCGGTTGCGCCTTGCTCCGACCCCCTTACGCCTGAGGATGCCCTGCACCCGAGCCTAATTATTCAACCCTCATTTATCGAACTATGTGCACTTGACACTCCAAAACGCACTGCTTATTCTTATATACGAGGTGACTACGACAAAATATGTTTACATTTATCGCAAATTGACTGGGACAATAGCCTTGCTTTAGGTAGTGTTGACGATGCGGTTAATTACTTTTATTCAATCCTTTACAAACTTAGAGAACAATTTATTCCGATGCGTACTACAAAGATAGGTCAGTATCCGCCATGGTATAATACTCCATTAATAAAAATGATAAAAGAAAAATTTAAGTACCTCAAGTAATTCAAAATTTATGGTAATAAATCAAACGAACACAACTTTAGACTACTTAGAAATAGAGTTAAAGCAGCTGAAGATAATTGTTATAAAGAGTACATAACCAAAATAGAAAATAACATTGCTGCCAACCCTACGAAGTTTTGGTCTTATATGAAGAGTAAAAGGGTTAGTAGTATATATCCTGCAACAATGACTTATTCTGGTACTAGCAGTGACATTGGTCCAGGAATCTGCGATCTATTCTCTTCATACTTTCGATCGACTTTTTTGGCTCCTGACACTCAACCTGACAATGTTTCGTCTTTTCCAAATTTACAAAATACGTCTTGCAGTATTTCCTCTATTGAAGTGTCTGCAGAGGAGGTTCGACGACTCTTGAATCATCTAGATCTTAGTAAGTCAGCTGGTCCCGACACCATACCAGCACTACTTCTAGTTAATTGCGCCAACGAACTGTTTAAGCCAGTGACAATACTCTTTCGTCGTTCCGTTACTGAGGGAATTATGCCAGCTGTATGGAAATCAGCATTAATATCACCGATTCACAAGAAAGGTTCTAAAAATCAAATAGAAAACTACAGACCTATTAGTAAGTTATGTTTGTTAGCAAAAATCTTAGAGCGTATTGTGTACAACCAGCTATACAATAACATTAAATCAACGTTTATCCCTCAACAGCACGGTTTCTTGCGAGGAAGGTCAACTGTGACAAATCTAATTACTTTTAATGATTACTCAACATTTCATATGGATAAAGGTTCTCAGGTTGACACTGTCTATACTGACTACAGCAAGGCTTTTGACCGTATTGACCATAGTATACTACTGTCAAAATTATATTCTCTAGGCATCCATGGTGACTTGTATAGATGGTTTTCTTCCTACGTTCTAAATAGGTCTCAAGCGGTTGTTCTGAATGGTTATATCTCGACGTGGGTTAATATCCGTCAGGCGTTCCTCAGGGATCATTGTTGGGACCCCTGCTATTTGTTATATTTATTAACGATATCAGCTCATGCTTTTCGAATTCAGAGTTTTTATTATTTGCTGACGACATGAAAATCTTCAAGACTGTTAACAATCTTCATGATGCTTTACTTCTCCAAGATGACTTGAACAGGCTGGATAACTATTGTACACTCAACAAGTTAGATTTAAATGTCTCTAAATGCTTTTTTATAAATTTTTCTCGTAAACGAAACGTTTTTGAATATAACTATAAGATTAAAAATCAAAATTTAGCTGTTATAAAAAACATTAAAGATCTAGGTGTAATTCATGACAATAAATTAATGTTCGATGACCATGTTAATGCTGTAGTAAATAGAGCCTATCAGGCTCTTGGATTTATAATCCGTGCTTCACAGAATTTTAAAAGAATGAAAACTATAAAAATTATCTATTGCGCCTACGTACGTAGTCATCTAGAGTACGGGTCTCAAATTTGGAATCCCTGTTATAAAATATACTCAGACAACATCGAGAGAATCCAAAGGAAATTCACGCGTTACCTGTCATATAAATTTAATATACCAATGTCTGAATATCCACAGCGAAGCCTGATGTTCCATCTAGTTCCATTACATCAGAGGCGAAACATATCTGACATCGCGTTCTTACTGAAATTAGCCCAAAATAACATTGATAGTCCGGAGCTTCTTAGCAAAATTAATCTTAATGTTCCTACTCGTAGTCTTAGGAAACCGGCTTTGTTTGGCATCGATTCCAGCCACACTAACTACCGGAAAAATAGCTTTTTTCCTCGTTGCATGCGGCAGTTCAACAAGCTTAACCATGATGACCGTTTTGACCTCTTTACTTGTAGTCCTCGTGTAGCTAAGAATGTGCTTACCAAAGACAGTGTCGATGTAAGTCTAACATAATAAAAAGAAAGCACTTAATCTCATATGTTAGAACCTATTTTGTGTTACAGTATTGTTTGTGTTATATATTAATCTGAGCTTAAGCAATTTAAAAACATATGTGGAAGCTTGCAATTAGCATTTATTGATCTATTTGTTGTGTAAAATTTGTAAAAATGGCTGTAAGTTTCCCAAATAAAATAAAATAAAATAAAAAATAAAATATCTAAATTTTCATCATCACTGTAGTTCGCAGTGGGATCATATTGTAATGCCAAGCGATTGTATGATGCCAATGATCTTCGTGTGCTCACGCGTTGTTTCAATCAGGCATTTTCTTTTATTATATTTTGTCTTTCTTCGCTTAAGTTCTGTGAATACACTTGTTGCTGGCTTGCATGTCTTGTGCGGTGGCCGATGTTCACACGTGGTCCTCTAGGCATTCATTGGACTATGGACAAAGTGGTGAATTTAACCTCAAATGCACGATCCACATGACAAATGCCTGCTGTTGAAATTCAATAAAAATTTGCACAATACACGTGATTGATTTGATGGTTTGAAATGTTAGGAAACGAATAGAGAGAGAGAACAATAAGTAGCTGTCAAACAATATATCACGCACCGGCGCCATCTACTTCAAATATTGGTTTGTAGTACATGTTATGTATTAGAGATGGCGCTGTATGTGATAAAAGATTTTCCCGCTTTTCTGTTGAAAATTTACCTGAATTTTCTGCTTGCTATAAACCACACGGAGCCCGAGACCTTTCCAACGAATGCAAAACCGTGGAAATCGGTTCGTGCGTTCTGGAGTTATTGCGTCAGGAAGGAAAACCCGACTTATTTTTATATAGTAGATTTTGTTACATTGAACATTAGAATTTCTATAGAATCGAATCATGATATGTTTATTTAGAAATGCCATGAGTGAAATTATAAATATATATTGCAATAGTTTTAAGGCTTTTATTTATAAAGTTTTAGCTGCAGCATTGCTATTTCAATTTGATCGAATGCACATACTTTAGCCTGGTTAGTATTTCCGAGTTGGTTTAGCGGTGTATGAACACATACTCGTAAACTCCTTTATTAACAAAGTTCATCTAAGCTTACCAACGACCCTGGGCTTACAGGCTTACGTTGAGACTTTATATGAAAAAAATATGCTACGTTTTTTAATTCAGTGTATTGTTTAGTTTTGAACAAAGAAATATTTTTTAAATCAACCAAATAAAACTGGTTTATTTGTTACATTATTTGTAAAAATACAAACAAGGTCCATAAATTATGGCTCGTAAATATCAAATGATTGACAAAATTAATTTGGTGTTACCGTGTGCCGTGGTACAATTCACATTTTCATTCATACATCGCTAGGTGAACTTCGAGAAGTAACTAAAACGAACTTTAAAGTAAAAGTATTTTTATAACAATAACGGATGAGACGAGAGGGACATTCAGCTGGGTGTAATTGATACCCCTGCCCATTACAATGCAGTGCCGTTCAAGATTCTTGATAAATCCAAAAATTCTGAGCGGCACTACAAATGCGTTCGTCACCTTGAGACATAAGATGTTAAGTCTCATTTGCCCATTAATTCCACTAGCTACGGCGCCAGTCAGACCGAAACACAATAACGCTTACACATTACTCCTTCACGGTAGGTTTTAATACCCATAATCCTGTGCAATACTAAAACCGAAAAACAATAAAATTTAACATCAATTTACACACGCGGCGATATCAATCATAATTTCATTCACCTTGTACCTATCGCAAAATAAAGGAAATCCGACTGATTAAAAGTCCGAACAAGAATTTAGGTTACAGATTTTAATCAGATGAATATCTACATATTTCCAAATCTGTTTCAGCTGATTGATAATCTTCATTCATAATAGGCTTACTATTAATGTTGTATACCACGTAGGATTTTCTGCAGGTTATAAATGAAGGGCGATCTTGTCGATCCTTCAGTGGTAACTACCACTACTTTTCATTTTTGTTTTACGATATTTCCACCATCATCATCATCATCTCAGCCGGAAGACGTCCTCTGCTGGACAAAGGCCTCCCCCAAAGATCGCCGCCATAACGATCGGTCCTGCACTGCCCTCATCCAACCTACTCCGTTGATCTTGACCAGATCGTCGGTCCATCTTGGTGGCCTACTAACACTACGCCTTTCGGTACGTGGTCGCCATTCGAGGACTTTACTGCCCTACCGGCCATCTGTGCGTCGAGCTACTTACCCTGCCCACTGCCACTTCAGTTTCGCAATCATTTGGGCTATGTCGGTGACTTTGGTTGTTAAGATATTTACACCAGTATTTTTTAAAACCTTTTTACAGTTTGAGAAGGTGCTCGTTCACTGTATACCTGAGTGTAATCTAAGAAATATGTTTTGTTTTATAACATTACTAGCTGACCCGGCAAACGTTTAATTGCCATTTTAATTTAAAAAATGCAACAAAATAAATTTCGATCGAATATTAGACTTACGAAAATATACGTATAAAATTTCAAAAAACCGAACAAGCCGTTTTGGAGGAGCAACTAATATTGTGATATGACAATTTTATATATTACTAGGTGACCCGGCAGACGTTGTATATAATAAATAAAATACTGTTTTTTTATAAATCTGTCAATAAGATTTCATAACGTCAAGAATTATTTCGTAAAATATGCTCTCTATTATTATAATCAAATTGTCTTACAGCAGAACTGTCATACCGTGCGTCAATAAATTCTGTCACAGAAAATATGTCAATACAAAACAAATATTGGAAACAATGATATTATAGTATTACTAGCTGACCCAGCAAATGTTGTATTGCCGATATTAAAATCGCGATACAAAAGTAACTGTTGATCGTAGATGGGTGAAAATTTGAAGTTGTATGTATTTTTTAATGCTTACTCATAATCAAACATTTAAAAAAAAATGTCAAAAAAAAATCGTGTGAACCACCCTTAACATTTAGGGGGATGAAAAATAGATGTTGTCCGATTCTCAGACCTACCCAATATGCACTCAAAATTTCATGAGAGTCGGTCAAGCCGTTTCGGAGGAGTTCAATGTTTAACACCATGACACAAGAATTTTATATATTAGATAAGAGGTAGATATGTCACTAGCGCGCCGAAAATCAATCCCCTAATTAGAGTCACTTGGTTCATTTGGTCGTAGTCACTCTCTCTATACGAAAACGGTACACACGCGTTTGTTGTTGACAGAATTGCTTACAATTTGATATAGGTACAACATTAAAATGCCGACTTGTGTTATGGGAAGATGTACTAATTACGAAAGTAAAAATAAATCATAGAATTACATACCACAGTTAAGAAATCATGAATTATAACATTTTATTTCATTTCATTATTTATCTAACAAAATAAATATCTTGCCATGACAACGCCGATCGCTGCCAAGCCGATCATAGATTAAGGTACAGAAATGACAAAATATTGATGCTGTCTATTGCGGGTTGGTCGAGGTAGAATATTTTAGGAAATGATGTAAAAAAGTCACTGTTGCAGTGAATGTAATAATTATTAATAAACAAGTGCGTATATAGGTAGCTGAACTATCAAACTACTAAAACAAGTTTTAGGGTGGGTAGCGGATGTAGATAGATATAAAAAAAAAAAAATTGTAATCTTAAAACTTTTTGGCAGCCGTTGTTAGTAAAATTGTAAAAATGGGACCCTTACTGTGATACCTCTCGGTTTTGTTTTGGTGTCTGTATGTTTTTTTATTATTTTATATAAATAATTAATATCATCAATGTATTATATTTATTATAATCAATATTAAATTATTTTTTTATAAAATCAATGACACATTATCTACCTAATTTCAATACAGTTCTACTACTTTATAGCTTTGACTACATGAACTCATGAATGAATCGTAATTTAGGCATAAATCACGGTGTACGGTAAAAAATCATATCTGATGAATTAACTGTATTTTCTCTTTAAAAATACGAAGCAATTAGCAAATTAAAGTTATATCTTTGTCGCTTGCGATAATTGAATTCACTATCCTTCTTTGACGTGTAATTGTAATGTAGTGTGCTATTGCAATGTTAAATTATTCATGTGTGCGTTAGTGTATCATTTTCAAACACCGAATGTTGTCTATGTAACCTATCTATATTTTTAAATATCATTGATTGGAAATAAAAAAAATTATAGGTCCCAAATCGAAATAAAACTATCCTATCTCTCAAGTTGGACTAAACTGATAGGATAGGTAATAAAGCGAACAAAATGTATGGTTTTATTATGCGAACTATGCGTAATTTTAAGAAACCCTCGACGTTGTTACTTTTATACATATCGCTTGTACGATCACAACTTGAATATGCTGTTTCTATTTGGAACCCACTATACAGTATCTTGAATCAATACAAAAAAGATTTTTACGCAGTATGCATTACAGATGTACAAAAGCCAATATTTCGTATGATCAATTGCTTGAAAAATACAATATTCTAGATTTAAAAGCCAGACGTGAACAACTTGAAGTAATGCTTCTATATGATATATGCCATAATAAATATGATTGCATTGATCTAACACGCAAGCTGTATTACCGAGTTCCTGTACGTCATCTCTCTAGGGCTACACGCGCTCATCAACTTTTTGCCTTAAAAAAGTGTCGTACAAATGCTGGCATGCGCTCTCCAATTCATAGGATGGTCTCATCTTATAACCAAAACTTGCTTGACATTGACATACTAGAAACAAGAGTGGGTACCTTTAAGAAACTGATATTTAACAAGTTGCATAAAATAATTTCGTAATCTTTGACTAATATCGTTATATAATGTGGATAAGTTTTAATATGTATATTCGTATGATTCTATGTATGTATTTTAAAACCTTTGTGATAAGGTGAGCTTAGTGAATTTGTTTCTCCAATACAAATAAGTAATCTGTGGATAACATAGTTGATTATACATGTATTTATATTGTAAGAATTGTAATTATTTAGTAAGACATTATGTATAGTTGTTTGTTGTTCCCAATAAATAAAATAAACTGCACTGCATGTAGTAATCTCCATTTAAATTCGTTCATTCGTTTAGGAGTCCATCGCGGACAAACAACGAGCCACGTAATTTATAAATATTAAGATATAGATTGAAATGGTTGTCTTTTTATTAAAAGTAATAAAACTTTATAATTTTCTTTTCATGTTTGCAAACCAATTTGAAATTATTGTTTGAATTAAATTTTCTTACAATTAGTAAATAATACAATAAATGTTTATATAAAAGTAATATTATTACATAATATTCAATTGTCTAAACACGAAAGCAGTGATGAAATTCAACTCACTAAAAATAAATCAGAATGTAATACAATAAGCTGTTAATAAAGAACGGAAAATGCAAATTTGCCGCTTTTGCTGTAAACTCATTTGGCAAAATATGGAGACCGGGAGATACTTTACAATGATTATGCAAATGATATTATGTTTCCTCGTAGTAATGAGAATGAGAAATTCATGTGATGTACCCATCGGTTGTCATGGATAGTATTATATCCCAGATAAGCCTACTGTCCTATATTTAGGACGGTAGAAATAAAAAAAAAAATATCAGAATACCCTCTTTATCTAAGATTATTTAGTCTTATGATTTGCAGTAAGAAACGTGTCAGCTTTATTAGAAAAAATAAAAAGACAGTTATTTTAACAGTTTTTACCTTATATTTTAACTTATAAGTGTGTAATAAAAGTGCGTTGCAGACATGGCAAATGACAGGTATGTATAAAAAGTTATATTTTACTCGTGAGTTGTTTTTTTCTGTGTTAATATCTAGTTGATAACCTTAACTTTTGTACTAAATAAATATTCTAGCAAAATAATATAAATAAATTACGTATAACTTGTTACAAATACTAGCGTACTATATATAGGACAGTAGGATAATATACATGATTTTAGTACAATAATACAACTTTTTCTTTACAGACCGATAGCTGCGCATGAAATTTTAGATGCTTTAGAAAATGTTTCTGATAATGAAGAAGATTATAGAGAACGACTGATATGTATTCTACCTCCTCCTGTTGATCCTGACTGTCTCACTGACGAAGATTCGGGTGAAGAAGATAATGTAACTTTGAATAATTTGCCACGAAACATTCTGCTTCAACCGGCTGAAGTAATGATTCAAGGGCAGATTATCGTGAGTGATACAGAAGAAGAACCTTCTGATTCTACAGGTCGAACTAAACGTAGGCGTACCTACGCATGGAGAAAACGGGACTTGGCAAAAAATCCCGTGAATTGGCCAGATGTTCAAGGCGCTTGCCAAGATAAGCGCCCAATTGAGTGGTTTGAAAACTTCTTAGATGAAGATGTTATTTCGTTGTTGGTGTCAGAGAGCAATAAATATGCTGTCAAAAAGAATTTGCCTGGAGACATAACCACTGAAGATATGAAATGTTTCATCGGCATATTGTTGGTTAGTGGTTATTCATGGCTCCGCCGTAGAAGAATGTATTGGGAAAACTCCCCTGATACAAAGAATGAATTGATCAGCTCGGCTATGACTAGGGATAGATTTGACTTTATTTTTCGCCACCTTCATGTCAATGATATGGATTTGCAAGACAAATACACAAAAGTATGCCCCCTAGTTACACTTCTAAATAAAAAGTTCTTAGAGTTTTCGCCTCTTGAAGAGCATTACAGTGTAGATGAGGCCATGATCCCCTACTATGGTAGACATGGCTGCAAACAGCACATAAAAGATAAACCTATTAGGTACGGGTTCAAAGCTTGGGTTGGTGCTACACGGTTAGGGTATGTTTTATGGATGGAACCATACCAAGGTGCTACAACTATGTGCAATCCAATATATAAAGAATTGCGGCTGGGTGCAAGCGTTGTTCTCACTTTTTACGATGTGCTGATTTCACGTGGCTTCGACCTTCCTTACCACGTAGTTTTTGATAATTTTTTTACTGGGACGCCCTTGCTGGAAGAGATAACAAAGAAAGGCCTTCGTTGCACTGGGACAGTTCGAGAAAACAGGACATCTAGTTGTCCTCTGATTACATCGAAGTTACTGAAAAAAAAGGAACGTGGTGCTGTCGATTACAGAACGACACATGACACCACGTTCATTATTGCTAAATGGCATGACAATAATATATTCAGTATTGCTTCTAATGCTGTAGGAATAAATCCTAAACAATCTGCCAAACGCTTCTCACAAAGTGAAAAGAGAAACATTGTCATAGAAGAACCACATATGGTGTCCATCTATAACAAATATATGGGAGGAGTGGATCGGTCTGATGAAAATATTTCACATTACCGAATTGGTATACGAGGTAAGAAATGGTACATGCCGTTGCTCACACACATGATTGATCTTGCCGAACATAATGCATGGCAGTTATATAAAATAAATCATGGAAAACTGGATCATCTTGGCTTTCGCAGAAGGGTAGCAATTGCTTTGATTGAATCAAACAGAAAAAATGCCAAAAGAGGGCCTAGCCGACCCTCCCATCATGAACATGCTGATAGTCGTAAAGACCAAATGAATCATCTGGTTATTCCTCAATCGAAGCAAACACACTGTCGTCAATGTCACAAAAAATGTTTGACGCGTTGCAAGAAATGTGATGTTGGAGTGTGTGTCAAGTGTTTTGAAACATATCATTCATAAATAGTGTTAATCTAGTAAATTACATATAACAATGGGTAATATAATCAATAGTTATCTAATAAACTACACTTTTTGATTACATTCTGTTTTGTCATAAATGGTCTTTTATTTCCTCTTATTATCCTACTGTCCTACATATAGGACGGCTGTTTCCCTGAAAGCCTTACACTTAATTTTTTTTTCATATTTTTTTTTATGTTGCATAAGATCTAATAAAGTAAATAATGTAACTTTTTTCAAAATTTTCAGAAAATTTTAGTTTTAGGCTTATCTGGGATATTAACAAAAATGTGTATGGACATTTCATGATAGCTTGATAACATAATATATCGTTGTTCCCTTAACGAGTTCATTTGTAATTGTAATTATAAACAGTTCAAAAGTGTAACATATTTTATTTCTCCAAATCGTTTGTGTGACGAAACATAAAAAAAAAAATTTACACAGTAAAACACCTTCGTCCATAAATTTTGTTTTCAAATTTAAATTGTGTAATTAATCCCAGTAGTGAGGGTTATCACTATCAAAAATAACAAATTATTGTTTAGAACGACATTTTAGTAAAACTATAACCATAACGCCATTGATAATTTTATCTCTGAAACAAAATAAATCGTATCTAGGATGAAGAATTAAAAAAATATTTGTTGATTCATCATCATCGTCATCAGCCGGAAAACGTCCACCGAAGGACAAAAGTCTCCCCAAAAGATTTCCATGTCCTGCCCTCATCCAACGTATTGATTAAGCTTCATCAAATAGTGTTTTTTTCGCACACTTTTATTTTAAGTAACACAACAAATTTTATATTAAGGTGATGTAATTGACGCGATCTCCAATATGGTTAACTATTATGAGCTACTTTAGAAAACGAAATTTGTAATCACTAACGTAAAAGTAAAATAAAGTAAATGTTCTCCTTAAAGAAGAGATAACAAATATTGTTGATAGAACTATGTTGCCCAGAGGAGGTCACATATAGAAAGTCCATAAAACAAACTAAGCTCTGCAACGTGTGCAGTAAAAAAGTTCGGCAGCTTATGGACATGAGATATAGCTAAAATTTACACAGTGTTTTGACGGGATTGCAGCATCATTACCATCATTTGCAGTAATCTTTTGAAGCAGAGGTTGAATTGATATGGATTACTTATCTTCTGACAGAGGTTCATACCAGACCTTGGGTCATCTGTTAAATCTGGAATACCTTGTGATGAGTTTTTGTGCCGTTGAACCCCAACCCCATCGCTTCCACCCCAAAGGGAACGAATATGTATCCATCACCAAGTGATGCATTTTTTTTATGAAAATAAGGGACGAGACGAGCAGGACGTTCTGCTGATGGTAATTGATACGCCATGCCCATTACAATGCAGTGCTACACAGGATTCTTGAAAAACCCAAAAATTCAACAATTCTACTAATGCGCTCGTCACCTTGAGACATAAGATGTTGTCTCATTTGCCCAGTAATTTCACTAGCTACGTCGCCCTTCAGATCGAAACACAGTAATGTTTATACATTACTGCTTCACTTCAGAAATAGGCGCCGCTGTGGTACCCATAAACTAGCCGGCATCCTGTGCAAACGAGCTTCCCACTGGCATATTTATATATAAAACATTTATTACTTTTCAACGCAATTAAATTTAATCCCTGAAAAAACCAGCGAGCAAGGCTAACTTTCTAAGCATTTGTAACGAATTTAGGCTATGCTTGTTAGCGCCGGTAGCGATGCAAGCTCATGTACGGATAAAATTTTAATTAGTATTTTAAGCCAAGAAATAATATGGAGTTTAAATATTTATACGATGGTTACATTACGAAAACCTTATTAAATATTAAAAAACTTCTTCTTACTATAATATGAGAAGTGTTTGGCCAGGAAAGTTGATACTGAACATATAATACACCTGTTTTTAACCACTTCAAACAAGGAGGAGGTTCTCAATTCGACGATATTTTTTTTTATGTTTGTTACCTCAGAACTTTTGACTGCGTCATAGACTGCGTGAACCGATTTTGATAATTATTTTTTTATTTCAAAGCTGGAGCTGGTTGTATTTTTTTTTTTGTAATTGTAAGTATATGTCGTAATAATTTGATTGACTTTTAAGTAGTCTAAAACTTTTCATTACATTTTACTAAGAAGAACTGAAAAAATAATTTGATTATAAAGTTTATGACGATACTCGAACGGTTAGCTCAGTTGGGAGAGCACTGGCACGGAACGCCAGAGGTCGTGGGTTCGAGTCCCGCATCGTTCATAATACTTTATTTGTGATTATAAGGTTGTAGAAGAATACGCAATTATTCTTATACTTTTTAGTGCTTATTATATTGTTTTGATATAATTTTTTTTGAAATAGGTTATGTTCTTGTAAAAAAAATGTTTGTTTTTTCGATTTGAATGTAGTGGGGCGGCTGTACCTGCAGAGTGTAGAGCCAAGTTGTTTCGTGATACGATTTGATGCATTACGACGTAAATCATTTTCTTGCTGTTGCAGGCAGATCTTTGAACTATGATTCAAATTGGTCATCTGCTACAAATCACTTACAAAAAAACAGACTTACGAAAAAGTTTCAAGTAAGTAAGTATTTTTTCATAAAGTATTTTATTACAGTTTTATTAATTAATATATATTTTTATATTTAGTAAGAAATATTATTTTACTTGATTAATTTTATTCAATCTAATTACGTTATTCGTTTTGGCATAAATGTAATGGTATAATATTAGGGGTAAAAGTAAGAAATTGCCGATTTGTACCTACTGGAAAATTGTAATTCCTTTTCTTAATTTACCATAATATTTGTTTGATAAAAATAATTACTTGTTATCTATATATTGCTGCTTATTTGAAGGCCTTCCTATTGGAAGGCCTCATTTATGCCTTTGCGATACAACTGTGGTGATCTAGATACGATAAACTGTGTGAAAGCATTTTTTACTGCCTCCTGAGAAGAATTCTTTTAATCATGTAGAATATTGTCCAAAGAACGAAAAAAATGGTTGTACGTTGGAGAAAGGTCTGGCGAATACGGAAGAATCGTTTCTAATTGCAATTCCTGTAGAGTTTTAAAATGGTTTCTCGTGCTATATGAGCAATAATGGTGAAGATCGATTCATGAGTCGAGGCTGTTTAACTGCTAGTTTTGCTATCTTCGTTCGGAGTTCGGCACAGTAGACATCTGCCGTTATTGCTTGACCAAATCGGAGAAATCTATAGTGCGAAACATCATGCTGAGACTAACAAACAGTTACCACTACCTTTTAATTGGTGAGCTTTGTTTTTGGATACTGTTACGGCGTTTGAACTGTGGTCAGCTATTGTATTTTTCACTTACGGTTATCACAATGACAAAATTCGATCCAATTATCCTGCATTTCTGCATCGATTCAGTAAAGCAACACAAGTTTCAAAAAGCGTTTCCTTCTGCAGATCAGTCAAATCATGAGGCACCCATTTTTAATATTTTTTACTATGTCAATATTGTTGGTAAGGTAACGTTAAGCCATGCCGCTAATTCCTGGGTAGTTCTGTAGTCTGGTAGGCTCGGATTGGCTTCCACCATCTCTTTCAATTCATTGTTATTCACCTGTGTGTGCGGTCTTCCACGTGGTTCGTTCTTCAAATCAAAGTTTCCAACACGAAAGCGTTTAAATCAAAATCGCACGATGCTTTTATTAGCAGTCCGCTCTCCCAACACAACATTGATATTGGGAGCTGTTCCTTCCGCGTCAGTACGGGCGTGGCATCGGTATTCGCATTTAAAAATCACTCGAAATTTCAAAGTATTCATCTTTCTTGTCTTAGTTGAATAAAAAAAACAACTGAAAGTTTAAAAGAAGAACTTTATTGGTACCATGTGGAAAAAGTTTCACTCAAAAATCTAAACCATGAAGGTTCTATGTCAATTCGAAGTATTTATTACAATAAAACGGCAGTCCCATACTTTTATATTATATAATGTATATTATATTATGCAGAAAATGAAATTAATCTTTTTTTTTTTGTTATGGAAGAGGACAAACGAGCGTACCGGTAACCTGATATTAAGTGATCACCACCTTTTCATGTTACTCATAGAGAAAAAATATGTGTGTGAATTTTTACGATATGACCGCACACCGATATCCTTTTCTAAAATTCAATCTAGTATAGTATGAAGTCATATCTATATTTATTTAGCTAGTCACTCTGTCAAACCATAACAATAGTTAACTGTGGTAACCAAGGTGTCAGTGTACTACAGAGGTTTTTATTTCAAATAGTTTTAACTTATTTGCTGTGGCCGCTATTGGCGAAGCTGATTCTCGCTATCGCTATAATATTCGTAAAAAGCATTTATTAATATTGACACACTCTTACACAAATTATCTTGCCCCAGGCAAGGCATAGCCTGTACGATATATTTAATACAATATGCATACTTAAACATACATAAATACTTATAAACATCCATGACTCGGAAACAAACATTCATATTCATCATAGAAATGACTGCACCTACCGGAATTCGAACCCGGGACCTCTAGTTCAGTAGGTCAATAACCACTGTGCTATATGAGTCGTCATATATCATAATATAATAATATTGACTGACAATTATGTCAGTCAATATTTATAATTTATATATAAATATAAATTATTAATACGAAAAATCGTAACAAAAAATTAATTTAAAAATTCACTTCACACATTCACAATGTGGACCACATTATGAATTAATTTTCGTAAATATTTCGGATACATTGGCAACGACCCTTTAACCACAATTCAAATAGAACACTTCGGACTCACGAGGGATTAAATAATGTCAAGCAGCCCAAAGAAAATTCAACCAATAAACTATATGTTTTATAAGCTATTTTTAATATTAGAATTTATTTCATATTCAAGATATTGGAAATAGACTTGACTAACTAGAGGGCGGCGAGAGAAGAACACGAAAGTTCTAGGAACAAAAGCTACTATTGTAATTATTAATTATGACGGGTATTTACGTTATATATTTTAGTAATTTAACTAGCTACGGCGCCCTTCAGACCGAAACACAGTATAGTTTACACATTACTGTTTCACGGCAGAAATTGGCGCCGTTGTGGTACCCATAACCTTACCGGCATCCTGTGCAAAAGAGCCTCCCACTCACCACTGGTAGAAGCTACTATGATCATAAAACAGTATAGAGTGCACTAGATTAGTTGTACTAGATAGTATTGCACATGATTTTATAAATAAGGGTAATGGATAATAGTTTCAAAAGGGGATGAAATTAAGACAAGTCTTTTGTTGTTGAGGTGCCAGCCAGTGGAACAGACATTGGATACGAGTGATCTGATTCTTGGACCGAAGTTTTAAAATTTATATTGAATGTATTACATAATAATATGTTTAATCCGTCCATTAGCTAGGTTTTTTTTGGACGTGTTGCTACTTGTAAATGTAAATTATAACAGTTCTTTTTTAAAGTTATTTAATGTTATATTCTTCTTCTTCGTTACACTCTTGGCAGAACGGTCGTGGTTATCACGAAGTGACATCTTTTGGAGCCCATGGGATTCGCCTCACGAGCATTCGCGACTTTTCCCTGCTGGCCGACAGTCTGGTACACTCGTTCCTTGGACCGCACACAGTAGACCTCATTTGGTCGGTCCATCGCATGGGCGACCTTCCTCGCCCTTTAGTGCCTTAAACTTTGCCCTGCACGACAAGGTGCTCAATGGAATCACTCTCGCGCCGGGAGACGTGTCCGAAGAACTTAAGAATGCGACTCTGTACTAACACCGAAAGGCGTTGTTTTATGCCAAGTTCTTGGAGAAACGTTGGACGACGAGAAACTCGGTCCACGAAACTTCCAGTATTTTCCTCCAGCACCACACATCTCCAGAAAATCAATTTTCTTTTTCTCATGATTTATAAGAACTCCCATTTATGACTGAATTTGTGGTATGACAAAAGAAAATATGACTTTTTAAATCAACTGTGAAATCATCAGAATTAATTTAAACATTAGATAAATAACTAAAATTAAACAACCTATAATGGTATTCAGTTATTTTTCCTAACATAATACTTACCAGTAAACTTATTCCACCTTCGAATGACACTCCACAAATTAGAATATCATCCCCACATCTGGATGTGCGACGTTCCGTACAGTGTGGTTTCAAGGATCTTTCTTCCACGTACAACCAAGCTGTGGAATGATCTTCCTAGTACTGTGTTTCCGAGTCAATACGATATGAATACCTTCAAAAAAAGCGCACACAACTTCTTTAAAGGCCGGCAACGCTCCTGTGATTCCTCTGGTGTTGCAAGAGAATGTGGGTGGCGATGACCACTTAACACCAGGTGACCCCAATCCCCTTTTGTCCTTCTTAGCCATAAAAAAATACACTCATATTTCATAAATTGTTTCAGATGATTTAAACTTAAGGCTAAACCATGTTGTTAATAAGTCTTACAATTTATCAAGCCACATTAATTTAAATATGTTGACTTAGCTCGGATCGTTTTAGTTTGGCAAATAACATAAGGCACAAGTACACCAAACACGTCTCGTGTTCGTCATTTCAAAACGGTCTATTTCGACTTGTGTAAATTACTTTCGTATGTTGACTGTTGAAGTATCGCGGCTTGAAGACAAACAAGACGGAATATGAAAAGCTGTCTTCCCTCGGGGAATCGTTCTGGTGCTCTCGACCTGTTTTCAACTATTTGTTTAAGTGGCCTAGGTCAGTTCTTTAATGTTGGAACTTGGACATTTCAGTTTTTTATACATGATATTTCACCTATTTTGTTGTATTGACTTGATTTATTTGCCCAGGAGTAAATTAGCCATTTTGAAATTGTGATATCAAAAAACATACCAATTGTACATTAAAGTTGCGTAGCAACGCTTCGACGTAAATAACGAGAGTTGTCAAAGTTCATGTCGTGCAGCAACGTACATGACGAGAGTTGTCAAACTCCAAGGCATTGATAATTTCGTAAGCTCCGTCAGCAATACTCGTAGCTCAGCGGAAAAGTGTTTACTTCAGACGCAGTAGACCCGGGTTCAATACACATTCCAGTGTATGGAATGGAGACGTAGAAGTAGTGTAAAAGTGGAAAGTGAATTAAGAAGAAAGAAGAAGATAGAAAAGAACTGGTGTTCGCTGCGGTGTGATCTGCTGAAGGCACCGCCATCGACAGGAGAAACAGCGGCAGACCGACAAAGTGCAAGTTTTAAAAGTGAACGCAAATAAAGACTCGTTTCTGTAAGCGAAGTTATTAACAAAGAAGTTTTAAATAGACAACATAATATAAAAGTATATTATAGACATATAGTACAAGTAACAAGACAGTTAAGCATACTTGACCATGAGTAGATATTGTAAAGATTTGTCGTTTTATCATAATTTATTTCCTTACTGCTCCTGTAATACATCAAAACAACCAACAATAACTGAGTACGAATAAAATAATATTTAGAGTTGCGAGTTTTAAATTTTGCAGACATCATTTAGTTCTATTAGAACTGTTTTTCAAAGAATTATAATAAGACAGTTCCACATTATAATCTTGTTATAATTTTATTGAATATTTTAATACTATGATATTTTCTTTATGAAAATAACGGATGAGACGAGCAGGACATTCAGCTGATGGTAATTGATACGCCCTGCACATTACAATGCAGTCCCGCTCAAGATTCTTGAAAAACCAAAAAATTCTGAGCGGCACTAAAATTGTTCTCGTCACTTAGAGACATAAGATGTTAAAGTCTCATTGGCCCAGTAATTTCACTAGCTACGGCGCACTTCAGACCGAAACACATTAAAGTTTACACATTACTGCTTCACGGCAGAAATAGTCGCCGTTGTGATACCCATAATCTAGCCGGCAACTGTGCAACGGAGCCTCCCACTGGTTCTGAAACATAAATGTCAATAGTACTGCAAACAATAAGCACAATTAAAATGAAATAGATTATTAATATAATTAATATTAAGGCACATTCAAACAATTTGTGTGTTTATATTTTGTATTAATGTACATTCATTCAAAAAGGTTGTTACTAATATTTGCGTGGCCTTTGCAATAGATTCGCAGAAGCAGGAATATAAGTAGGAGGGTCCGTAGCTACTACGTAAGTCGGTACTGGCAAGGAGCCGATCTAATTCCTAGTCAACAGATATGTTTGAAGCGTTTAAGCAAAAAGCAATCATATATCATGAACTATTACCCAAACATTTCAATTTGCGCGTAGTGAATGATCTCTATGTAAACTGAAATTAATATGGTCTATGAAGTTCTTAAGCTAACAGTAATAATCTTAATATTAATATTTTTGCAACTTTTATTTTCAAAAGTAAGATTACCTTTTCTTTCCAACAACGTGGGCTCTTTAACGGCCGTTACCAATATTCAGTCTATCTCCGGTTGTGGTTACTTTAGATAAAAATCGTAGCTATCGTTAACTTTTCTGTCCCAATAAACTTATTGACGGTTACTCACCTTATCCGTACATGCTGTCTGTTAATGGGAGGACTTATAGCTTACCAGCGATAGAAGTTTGTATGGAAATTGCAATTCACGCGTCCCAATGTAAAGCGATAAGAATGACTTATCGAGTATATTGGGACAGCTTCAAATTATTACAGCTAATTACTTACAGTAGAATGTAGTAATTTATGTGTTTCTGTAGATATTATATTGGGAACGACTGTAAGTAAATAACGTTTTAGGTTATGAATATATATTCAAGCTGAGTTATGTTATTGTTAAGAAAATAATATTATGTATACACCGTAGTATTTTGGGTTATGGTCGACTTTTAGTATATTTATAAGCATTGTGTACATGTAAGTTCATTGTATTCCATTGTTCGTAGAATACAAACGATAACAAAAGGTTCGCTCCAAGAAAAATTCTTTTGTAAAGATTGCGGAACTTGTAGCTCAAGCCTGAGCTTGTATTTTGTAATAAATCATGATTAGTTGATCGATATTAAAACTATGACTGATGATTATGATTCAATGCTATAGTTTACATTCTTTCATTTAGAACAGTGTCTCCTAACGTGGTGACCCGCCCCTCAGGGGGGCAATTTAAAAATGGGCTCGACTTTCGCTTGGGGTTATTTAAATCTAATGCTTAATTTTAAATGCAATTGGTGACAAATTTAACATAAAAGGTGAATTCCAAGAATGTGCAAAAAACTTTCACTACCGTTTCCATCTTCATATTTAGCTGAATGTGGTATTAGTGCTGTTAATGATTTACTGAAAAAAAAAACGACTTGATATAACACAACGCGGGGATTTGATTTTAAAGCTAAAAAATTGCAACTTAATATAAAATCTCTGTGCAGCAAGCATCATGCGCAAGGGTCGCACTAAATCAATAATATAGAAAAATCAATGTAATAATTAATTTGAATTCAGTTTTTCATTATATGTTTTGGAATTTACTTACGATGTATTGATAACAATTTTATTATGATTTCTTCCAAAAACTTATCATTTGTATTTCTTAAGGGAACAAAACATTTCTTAATGGTAAAAAAATTATGTTTGTATGTGGGCATAAAAAAATTTTGAAATGTTAAGTTGGAGCATGGCCTAAGAATGGTGGGAAACACTGATTTAGAATGATTAGAAGTTGTACCTAGAAATTTCAACAAGACATTGCATTTTCATTTAAATAACTTCTGCTAAATTAAAAAAAAAAACGGCCGGAATTGAACAAACAACGTGTAGTCTTTCATCACGATAACCCACTTTCACAACACACAACAAAAGTCCCAAAATTTCTATAGCAACCGGATCTGACTCCCTACAAAATGGCAAAACTTAATCGAACTACAAAAAACAGGTCTTGATTTTACGTACAAAATATGGCTAAAGCTTTTCCCCAACTAAAACGAAGTCTGTTCACTTTTAGGAAATTTCTATTATATTGATGAAAATTCATATTTACTAATATGATATGTATTCAAGTTTAAGTGAAGTAGATTGGAGTAAATATCGTGGACGTTGCCATTACATCAACAACGTAATTAATTATTATATCGAGTAAACACAAATACGGGGTTATATTGTGTATGAAACACTGTTGTATTTGGTATTTCTTTTTCCTGTATCCTAATTGTCGACGACTTATTTTTCCGATCAATGATGATTTTGACGACTCCCAATGGGTCCCGGGTTCGAATACTGGTAGGTAACATCTATATATCCTCAGATACTTCGGACATATCACGCGACGTGGAGAGCATGCATAGAGAGACTTGTTGTTCAGGGAAGGGTCAACGGCAGTGGGTCAAGAGGACGCTCCCCTATGCGCTGGACAGACCAGATCAAAGCCTTAACCAATACTCCCCTCAACACATGTGCCAGAGAAGCAATAGCCAGGGATAACTGGCGTAGAATCGTTCGTCGTTCGACGTGACCACGACTGCTCTGTCAAGAGTAATCCGACGAAGTAGAAACATCTATATTATGACCAATATGGATATTTGTTTTTGAGTCATGGTTGCTTTTATGTATTTATGTTG
Organism: Leptidea sinapis; assembly: GCF_905404315.1. NCBI lineage: Eukaryota > Metazoa > Arthropoda > Insecta > Lepidoptera > Pieridae > Leptidea > Leptidea sinapis. The sequence continues at coordinate 8,055,046 of NC_066301.1, forward strand.
GAGGCTCCTTTGCACAGGATGCCGGCTAGATTTTGGGTACCACAACGGCGCCTATTTCTGCTGTAAAGCAGTAATGTTTAAGCATTATTGTGTTTTGGTTTCAAGGGCGCCGTAGCTAGTGAAATAATATTTAGGTTTTTCAAGAATGCTGAGCGCCACTGCATTGTAATTCGCCGGCTTCCTGTGCAAAGGAGCCTCCCCTCCCACCTTACTTCTCACCGAATTTTACTACGTAAGCTTGTTAGATTATTAATCTTTTAAGCTTTTTTATTGTCAGTGACTATTAAATGTGGCTAGTATGTGTTATTTTAGTATTTTAATATAAAAACAATTTATTAAATAATCCTCAACTTATTGGATGTATGTTGTACATAGATTATATATATATAGATAGCGACCCTACCCCTCAACGTGACTGTTCTTGAACGACGCCGCACCCATATATGTCCCATAATAAAATGTAAAACGGCCTTCGCAAAACGTCAATATGATGCTCTCTCCTCTAAGCTTTACAATAAGATTCATGAAAAGACTTTTATCTACACACTAAGCAATTTTGAGGTAAAAGAGAAAACCACCAATTATCTTAAACAATTATCATATTCAGAAACGGAAAGTCTACTGTAACCTACTCACTAAGAATTACACACACACACACACACACACACACACACACATTCACATTTAATTTTTATTTTTTAAATTTGTTTCGTTTGTCATTGTCATTTGTCGAGGAATCACTGACCCCGAAGATACAGTTTTAACTAGTTTCGGGGTCAGAGGTCTTTTAATATCACTGCGATTTTCAATGTTCAATGTATTGTTACAATTAGCGATAAAAAGATGTAAATAATTGGTATTATGTAATAAATATTGTACATTTAGTAATTTATGTTATTTGCAGTGAGTGTAAAAGAAAATGAAATAAAGTATTATTATTATTATTGTATTATTATTATACTGTATATGAATATGGGCTGGGAGTTTCTTAACGTTTCTTCTCCCCATGTCAAAGCTCCTTTACGAATCGACGTAGCGTCATGACATAATAAATAAGTTTCTAAAGTTAAAGCGGTTTACTTGAATATAAAGGTTATTAGATTTTCATATTCGCTTTACTTGTAATTTCTATTCCCTTTACTCTATTTCTAGTAGCTATTCTAACAAGTTCAAGGAAAAGTACCGTATATGTTTTTAATTATTTGTAGAGCCGTATTTATAGAGCGGACTTTGTAGCTTGATTGGTCAGTTTTAATCACAATCGCAGTTTGTTTTGATGCTAATTTCAAAGCATTCTTGTGACAAAGGGTCTTGACAAGGGAACAAACAGAAAGACAGGCAATGATGTGAACGTTTTAATGTAAAACTCAACATAAGAATAAATCTGTAACACTTCTTTAAAGTAAGTTCTTTGAAGTAATTCTCAGCTTATTTTATTAATTTTAAAGTAAATTTCTTTTGTCTGTTAAACTTTTAGAAAGTGAGGGGATAAAGTGTAGGATGTTTCATCACGAAATGTTTTAATTAGTACAAATCCAACCCTCAAGAACTATCTGAAGGGGTCCGATTACTATGATGAAGACACGGTCATAATGTAAGTATCTAATGTTCGCTGTAACTATTACAAGCATAAATGAGACGCCTTAGCATATACCATAATATTTGTACCTAGTTACATTATATAATATGATGTGTGGGCTAACAGTAATTATTATAGCATTTTAAGTTTATATTTTTTACACTTTGCAACAAAATTAAAACGATACATATTTGTGAAAAATTAATAACGGCATTTAGAATTTGTTAAAAGTATAAATTTCAAGCATAACATTTTAAAGTCACAATCTGATCGAAAGTTCAACTCTGATCGAAAGTTCAACTCTGATCGAACTCAATACAAATAAAAATCAATCGAAGTAATTGCCAATAGCTCTTAATTGCAGAAACACGATTCTATCAATAGTAATTACTAAAATTCTAGGGCCTTAGTGGGGATCTATGAGGTTATATTATATTACTGTAATAGACTTATGAGACAATTAATTTTATTAATTAAATTTAATTATATTTTATGTAATTAACTGCAAGACACACCTAGAGTTAAAGTGTACTTAAAATATAAAATCATAATCAATTGAAATTCAGTACTAGTGTCCAGTCAGTTGTGCAATCCACAACTCAGCTCTTTCACACTGATTGGGCCCCAGTAACGCACCTCGTTCATTTTCTAAATTAAGAACCAAGCTTTCTTAAGTGTGCATGATATGTTATGTCCTATACTCATGATTTATATGTCTCTTTGTGTTAGTGTGGGTTACATTGCTCAAAATAGGCCTACTACTAAACCAGTGAAAAAACCACTGAATGCAGTCTATTTCGTAGATTGGCTGGAATTGCCTGGAACTAAAACAGTCATTAAAAAATGTTTCTTGGTGTCGGTACCGCATAAACATCCTGCATATAAAATATGTCGTTGACCTTTGATACAGTTTGATTGAGCTTTATATTTCCTTACTCACTAATCCCAAAGGAACATATTTCCAATAAAGATTGTCTGTGATTTCAAGGAATTTTAACTCTTTGATATGTGGTAATATCTCATAACGAAATATGAGACGATTGAAATGAGATTTTTATGCAATCTACGTATTTTATACAATACTGAGTTTTTATCAAAGCGAGAATATATGATAGCATATACGTTTAAACATATATATGAAACATACATACGTATTTATGTATTAATAATGTATGGCAATACTTCAAGCCGGCCTATATTTTTATCCTCTTCACTTTCAAACAAGTCTGGTCATATGTTGAGTATTGTTCTCATCTCTGACCCAGTCCATCTAATAACGCAGAGCTGCATCGTTAGTGATGTAGTACCCTGTCAAAATAGAAATCGAAAAATTTGGCACTAGATCTTTCACATACACCAAATTCAGAAGTGCCATTTGGCACACTATGCCTTGACCAAGTTCTGATTCTCTCATATCATCCTAATTATAAGCAATCTATTAACACACGTAAAATATATGTGCCACAATGGCGTCGATCTATGACATAACGCGGCGCGGGGGCACTTGCTCATCGTGGAGGTACAAGGGTAAAATTTCGCTGCATCGCGTGTTTCCTGCCGCATTTTTCACGAGGAGCTTTTCAAAGAGCTATTTGACTTGATTCCGGTTGCTAAATTCCACATTCGCACCACACGTTAAAACCACCAATTAGATAATGTGGAGTTAATTTACAGTGTAGTCTTCCACGCTCAACCAAATTACAGAACGTTCTTCTGTTGGTGGTGTTTTCAAGACGATACGAATAGGCCTGGCAACGCTACGGTGATTCATCTTGCATTACCAGAGTGTGTGAAAGATGGTGATCACTATCAGGTGATACGGGTCTTCTATTTGCATTTCTCATAGAAAAATTCATCGAATGAAAAATAACAAAAATAAGTCTGAAAATACTTCTAATTGTAATACTTCTTTTGTACGATTCTTATAAGTTTAGAGGAGCTTATTAAAATGAGGATGGTTGTAAAGTTTGCTAAGTAATAACCATAATTGACAGCCCACAATATTGAATTGAATTCAAATTTAGAATTCAATAAGAAACGTCAGTATATCTTACCTTTTATATTTTCTTCGATATAAATGAACAATGAAGACGTCTTGACGAATAATCAGTTTGCATTACCATAAAGTTACTTATATACTATTAATCTTTCTTCAGCTTTGCAGCTTATATTATAAAGAAACGACCACAACCTATAGTTTACAATAAAAATTATAATTTCAAGTAGATATCTCCATTGTTGTGAGATCCCACTTCTTAGCTCATAGCTTATGGTCACGCACTGACTTTCTTGTGGCTTGTGTAGCCACATTGAATATTTTATTTACGCATTTCAAAGCATTAGTTTTGTATATACAACGTGTTACAAAATACCTAAAATATAATTAGTTATCAACGCTAAAAATTTTGTCAACCATAGTAAGCTGTCATGTCAGGGAACCAGATTATTAAACAGAAAGGCGTAGGCCTATTTTACCAAATAATTGTCTATTTCAATAATCTTTCTCTTTTTCATTCATAAATGTTTGCTAGTTCAATACAAGAATGTCATTATACTTCAAAAAATGTCAAGTTGGAAAAAATGGTTATGTGAAGGACAGAGTGTATTTTTCCGACTGCCCAAAGCTTCCTGGATCGGTTTTCGCATCAATAACATCGACGATGATGCGAAATGCCACTTAAATCATATCCCGACGAGCGAGGTTGTATATTGAGCAAGGCGGAGGACACTTTGAGCCATTTCTGTAAATTTGACGTTTATTATGAAAAAGTAAGTTTTCATTTAGGTTGTTTCTCTTGGTTCCGCGAATTAGGTACAAATGTAGTTAAATTCTTTACTCTTTAATTTTATTTAAATAGGGTTTGCACATAAGTGATAATAATATTTTTTTTATTTTTTGGGTATGTTATGTAATATTGTAATTGTTATGGACCCGCTATTTAACCTCCTTTCGGCTTTATGGGAAGTTTTGTAACAGGCTGTATATTGAAAGCTAACCGGTTGCTTTCTTGACAGAATTGGCTTCCCAACTTATTTCACCTTCTTAAATCATTCTATATGTGCAGTCTGTGTACCAATCATACTCAGTGGACTCTCAGCGCTTTGTGGGTCTACGGATTCAAAATGCTAATGGTGTTGCCCCGCTTCTAAAGTGCAACTGGTATGGCTCACCCAGTCGCAAGTCGATGGTTTCCATGCCATAATCTGACCAAAATCTCCGGCTCTGTCTGCATAGTGCGGGCTATCTCCAACTACATCCTAAAAAACCAGGGAGGTACAATACTGTTATTTTAAATTGTAATATTCAAAGATACAGGCAACAAACGTGTCTCTAAATGCTAAAATTTACTGAGAATAAGATATCTATTTCTACTAACATACTATGAATCATAAGTGCTTAACTATATTTTATTTTATTTTGTTTTATTTTTAAAGCAAAGATTATCTCTTACTTCTTCTACTTACATCCACAACTTAATAAAACAAATATTTATTTCATCTAGTCTCTTCTGCAGCATTTGTGGCGAAAATAGCCATCTTCTGCATATAAGTGGCATTTTTTATTCCTTTTACTTCTGACTAATCTGTGCTGAAACTAAGCTGTGTAAACTACACACTACCCAAAAATTGTGCCGAGAATTTATCCTTGCGGGATACACGACTTTATAAAAAATGGATATCTGGTTGTATGGACCTGTGAAAATCTCAGCCCCACCTTCTGGCTTTCTAAAGAAGTATCTACTAATATTATAAATACGAAAGTTTACAAGAATGTATGCCTCTATATCTGGATGTATGGATGTATGTTTGTTGCTCTTTTACACAAAATCTAAATGGATTTAATTGAAACTTTACAATAATATAGCTTACATATCAAAATCATACTTACATAACAAATATGTAAAGCAGATAATCTCTGTCTATGCTATATTATTTGAACAGATATTTGAATACTTATGATGACGATAAACAACCGAGTGCGTGATATTTTGGTGCGGTCTGGTGGCAGGCGGTGGGATGGGCTTGCGGGCGACCGGATTGCTGCGTGTGGAGGGACTATTAATTTAAAACGCCTGCAGATCCTATTAATTTGAATTTTCAATGACTTTGATAGTCAAATCGCAGGGTCAAACCCTAAAAGAAGCAGGCATACATTTGGGCATGCCATGTTTTCCAACTCTACGTGACTTGCTCAGGCGTTTTTAAATCGCAAAATCTGCATGTTTATGCTGACTGAAATAAATCACTTAGCATAATTTAGGAAAACATAGTTATCTATTGCAGAAACTACCTTTAACTTTTACGACCGACATATTTATCCTTACAAACTATATCGTTTATAATACCTATTGGTGAAATAATCATAAAAATTCTTAGTACAAATTAACATACATTACACAATATAGTTGTTCGAACACTTATATCTGGAGAACAGCTGGACGGAAGTTTCATGATTTTAAATTTGTTAGATTTGCTTCGGTCACGAATCGCAGAATAATATAAAGTAATTGAAAAATTGGCGAGAAATTGAGAAAATACTTTCTTTCATTTAAAATCATTGTCACAATTTTTTAGAGGATAATCTCTTTTTACAGAAATAGAAATTCAATTTTTTGTGAGTGTGTAAAAATATTATATAAACTACTTATATATTAACTCAAAAAATGAAAATAGTTTTTTTTTCATACTAGTTATATTTGTAAATTACATCGGAGAAAAAACAGTGGAACCCTAAAAATAAATTATGTGGCAAAAAACGTTTGCCGGTTCAGCTAGTTTCTAACATATCTAGATACTGGTAGTATCGGAAACAAATGGCGCTCTGAGAGAGAAGTAGCGGCGCATGAAACTCTCCCAGCGTTCTTTTCTTTGCTCTTTTTAATAAAAATATACAATATTGTACTGTCATTGCTATTGCTATAAAATAATCATAATCTAGTCCCAGGCTGTCGGATCACTTAGCTATTCAGCTGTGGAGTAGTAGAATTTACGACTGAGCCATTTTTTTTTTTTAATATTTTTAGATAATGCCTGAACAGTGCCTTTTTTTTTTATGGGATAGGAGGACAAACGAGCGTACGGGTCACCTGGTGTTAAGTGATCACCGCCGCCCACATTCTCTTGCAACACCAGAGGAATCACAAGAGCGTTGCCGGCCTTTAAGGAAGGTGTACGCGCTTTTTTTGAAGGTACCCATGTCGTATTGTCCCGGAAACACCGCACAAGGAAGCTCATTCCATACCATGGCTGGGACTTTATTATAAAAGTGAATACATTTACCCCTAAAGACTACATACTACATGTATAATATGAAGCCTACTCAAATTAGTTACAAGAAATCCCTTACTTTGACAGTGTATATATTTTCAGTGTACAGTATATTTATTTCTTTAAATTTTTCTTTGAGAGACTGTCCAATTATTCACCTCATCACACTCGAGCACGAGCTAAAGATCCTCTATCGCTAAAAGCTATGAAAAAATCTCAAGCCTTGGTGGTCTTAAATAGGGAAGTCGAAAGGGTTTTGTGAATGGCCTGCGCCTTCCAAAACGATCTCTACTGTAGGTCTAAATGGCGAGGCAAAAATATCTCCGAGATTAAATGTTCCGGCTAAATCAAGATTAAAGAATACGAGTGGTTTTTCGAGTGCTTAGTAAACTGGGCACTATTTTATTTTTTATTTTGCAAGTTAATCGAGAGTGTGAATATTATGCCATTTATTAGATTTTTAGATAATTTACGGCCGTTTTCATTAACCTATCTATCCTTAGTTTGACTTACTAGACGTAGACAAATCTATCCTTTTACGCTTACTTACATTTCAATAACCTATTGACAGAATATAGCATTGGACTATAACTATATTGAACATAACTATGTATAGATGAGATCTTCTCATTAAACGGTGACAGCAATGTATCCGTAAGTTAAACTAGGGGTAGAAAGGTTACTGAAAGCGACCGTAGATCGATTTCAGATAGACAGTTACTTTGACAGCTGTGAAAACTGATTGAAATAGGCATTACTTTGCGGAAATCCACAATTATCCAAATGTTTTGAGTTTTTTTTAGTGTTAATTCCGCCAATATTTATCTTTAAACAACTCGACACGTGTTTCTCCTCTACACGAGGCATCCTCAGGAGATGTTGACTCGCCAAACTCTGGCACGAAACTCAGCCTTTCGTGCCAGAGTTTGGCGACGAAAAACGTCGATAAAAATTGAGAATGAGTGAACCTCTATTTTGAGCAATGCACGCACACACAAAGTAACACAAATCGCGAGTGTAAGACATAGCTTATCACGCACACTAAAGTAATAAACCTGGCCTGTTTTCATCGGTTGCCTAACTGTAAACCATTTATAATCATTATTTCTTTTCATCTATGGCATCCCACGTAAACTTTTCATTAACCTTTCAAATATTTGATTTTTTAGCATTTTGGGTTCCTTATTAAAAGCACTAGTAACAGCACATTCCGTTGGTCGCTGGATTGTTATCCATTACGAAAAATCATTTTTTTTATTGAGTAAACTTACGCTCAGGCAGCATATTTGTTTTTCTAGCTAGGCTATATTAAACTTAGGGCTATCAACGGGAACCCTATTATTACTAAGATTCTGCTGTCCGTGCGTATGTCTGTCTGCAGTTTATAAAATACAGCCTGATTTAGTTCACAGCCCAAATTTCGACAAAGTGTGTGTAACTTTTGCCGCCATAACAACAAATAATTAATTAAAATAAATTCAAGATAAGATATTGCAAAATGGCCACAATGCAGATTAAAATAATGTTTAATACAACAGTATTCAAAATAGTGTTATATTACATTTCACTTCATACATTAATATTCACTTCAATAAAACTTAATGCTAAATTAATTTTTCTATTCACATGACCTAGATTTATCTTTGATTCGTAAGCGGAAGATACAAGTATTTGATAATTCTTAGTACGTTTTAAGTCGCACATATTATTCATAACTGAATGTAAGTGCTTCCAGGAATCAGATTAGCTATTGTTTGTAGAGAGAGCTCAAGGCGCTACTGGTAGAAGCTTCTATATATTAAGTTTCGTAGATCGTAGTAAAAACATTTTATAGAATTCTCGTTCTTGTCATAGTGCACTTATAAACTATAATTCTTTGAAGCAAGAGGAATTTAGTTGACAGTTCTTTTAGTTAACTGTTTATCGAGAGTGCCCTTTGTTTACTGTTGCAAGAATGCAACACAGGCGTTGTACTTAGAGTCAGATTTTGCGACGTTTTATTATCGGCTTTGTTTAGTTTGATATTGAATATTCTGTATTTGAATTCGAAGTTGTTCAAATTCATTATCCTCTATGTTTTTAAATTCGCTCAGAAGGCGATGGAGAGGGCTATGCTCGGAGTTTCCCTGCGAGATCCAATAAGAATGTAGGAGATTCGTAGAAGAACCAAAGTCACCGATATAGCCCTGAGGACAAAGCCATGGTTGCGAAACTGATGTGGCAGTGGGCAGGGCACACAGCTCGACGGACAGGTGGCCGTTGGGACAGTAAAGTCCTCGAATGGCGATCACGTACCGGAAGACGTAGTATTGGTAGGAACACAAGATGGACCGATGATCTGGTCAACATCACCGGAATACGAAGGATGAGGGCAGCGCAGGACCGATCGCCATGGTGATCTTTGGGGGAGGCTTTTGTCCAGCAGCGGACATCTTCCGGCTGAAATGAATGAATGAATGTTTAAAAACAATAATAATTAATTTTAAATAAAAACATTTACAATGAAATACAAATTTCGATGCCATTTGCTTACAAGGCTACACTACTATCACAAATTAGGACATCATCCCCACCATCTGGATGTGTGGCGGTCCTCTACAGTTTTCAAGGAGCTTTCTATAACGTACTACAGAGCCGTGGAATGGGCTTCCTTGTGCGGTGTTTCCGGGACGATATGACATGGGTTACCTTCAAAAAAAGTGCGTACACCTTCCTTAAATTCAAATTCAAATTCAAATTCAAATTCAAATTCAAATTCAAATTCAAATTCAAATTCAAATTCAAATTCAAATTCAAATTCAAATTCAAATTCAAATTCAAATTCAAATTCAAATTCAAATTCAAATTCAAATTCAAATTCAAATTCAAATTCAAATTCAAATTCAAATTCAAATTCAAATTCAAATTCAAATTCAAATTCAAATTCAAATTCAAATTAAAATTCAAATTCAAACTCAAACTCAAACTCAAACTCAAACTCAAACTCAAACTCAAACTCAAACTCAAACTCAAACTCAAACTCAAACTCAAACTCAAACTCAAATTCAAATTCAAATTCAAATTCAAATTCAAATTCAAATTCAAATTCAAATTCAAATTCAAATTCAAATTCAAATTCAAATTAAAATTCAAATTCAAATTCAAATTCAAATTCAAATTCAATTTTTTTTATTCAAAATAGGATTTAAAATCACTTATTGAACGTCAAAATCTACCACCCATTCAAAAGAGACTGCCTCAGACCTGAGAAGAATGGGCGCAAGCAACTCAGCGGGCTTTTTTTTTTAAAAGTCGACAACATTCCGGTGATTCCTCTGGTGTTGCAAAGGAATGTGGGTGGCGGTGATCACTTAACACCACGTGACCCGTACGCTTGTTTGTCTTCCTTTTCCATAAAAAAAATTTTAGATGACGTTTAGATAAACTTCTATACTTTTGTTAAAATTTATTTTTTATTCGGTCTTCTGCTCAACATTACTAATACAAATTCAACTGGTTAATGCACAATTTCGAATTTCTTTCTTATAAGATGTTTAGTCTCATTTGCACAGGATGCCGGCTAGATTATGGGTACTACAACGGCGCCTATTTCTGCCGCGAAAAAATAATGTGTAAGCATTATTGTGTTTCGGTCAGAAGGTCGCGGTAGCTAGCGAAATTACTGGGCAAATGAGAGATCTTATGTCTTAAGGAGACGAGCGGAATTGTAGAGTCGCTCAGAATTTTTGAGGTTTTTCAAAGAATCCTGAGCGGCACTGCATTGTAATGGGCAGGGCGTATCAATAACCATCAGCTGAATGTCCTGCTCATCTAGTCCCTTATCATCATAAAAATTTCAATATTGAATTGCAATCGTAAATGTCAAATTGAGTTTGATTTTTAACCTAATTTCGCTCTTCGGAATTTCGTTTAGCGATGTACGGAACGTACCAATATTGATATTAATCCGGTTTTTTAATCTATCTATGGGATGAATTGACGTACTAATCCTAATCGTCTATTAAAAGTCGATAAAAAACACGAGCGAGCGGTGTGGTATATAATATTAAAACGTATACATTAACTTATACAGATAACATTAAACATTCATTCAAATTACCACCTTATTTCGTGCCAGTAAATGTTTAAAGTCTATTGTATGACGCGTAGGCAGAGTTTCGCTTCAGTATTCCTATTTTTATTTTATTTGTAAGTATGAAATATTTAGTATATTAAGATTGATATATTGAAATGCATATTCAGGATTTTTGGATGGTGATCCGTAAATAATCTTAGCATAGAAATATATTTACAGCGGCAGTAGGTCTTCAATTTGTAGATGTTAGTGGTTGAACAACATACACGTGTCACCGAATAGGGCCACGTTATATGAAAATGAAACAATTTTTTTTTACGTAAACTTAAAAAAATCATCTGTTAATAGTCATAAAATGTTCACAAGTGCGCAAAAGCGTCAAAAAGTAAATTACGAAAGTAATTAAAAATACGTCAGTGGATGCTACAGGATCGCAGAGACTCGCGATATGCGTACTCCAAACTTCTTTATGCTCAATATATTCCTTAATATTATAGTAACTGTAAGACATAATACAGTGTTCTGTGTATACATAACATTTACTTATTATATAGCACAGATCAGGTACTGACGTTTAGCGTAACTAAGTTATTAACGATAAAAAAAATACAGTTAGCAACTCATTTGCCTCTAGTTCGCGGTGTTTTCGAAGCAGATCCTATACTATACGTGACTCATTTATCTCTGATCTCGTACAGTGCTATTAATTGAACATAATATATTTCTGATAATTTTAACCCCCAAATGCAAAATGCTAAGGTGATCCAATTTTTGAGTTATCCTGTACCTACTGCTTGATATTTATGTTCCTAGTTATATTATCCTACACTGTAAGATATTAAATCGCATAGCATCTTAGTTACCTACCCTGAAAATAGGTCCCTCGACCGGGCAAAAAGGCTCTAAACATCCTTCTAGTTAAAACTAGAACTGGTACAGAAATATTGTAAAGAAAGGGTCTATGCTTATTAAACTTGTATTCACTGTTTTTCCTTGATACTTTTTATTGTAGACAACCCATTTAGCCCAGTGGTTAGTGACCCTGCCTACTGAGCAAGAGGTCCCAGGTTCGAATCCTGGTAGGTGCAAACATTTATATGATGAATATGGAGATTGTTGTCACCGATGTTTAGATGTATTTATGTGTGTTTAGGTAAATATATTGTATTGAATATATTGTCTTGTACCCATAGTACAGGCTATGCCTAGTTTGGGCCAAGATAATTTGTGTGAAAGTGTGTCAATATATATTTAAAAAAATGTGTAGAAATATCATTCTCACAATTAAATAATGTAGTACCTATAAGTATTTATGTATTATGATGAGAGTGATAGTAAATAACTATTATGTGATAATATTTTCTAACATAAAAGCTGATGAATTTCTCCAACCTATTGTTGCCAAGCCGAAACATTCCCGGAATACTTCCCGTGTTTTAAAAATAGCATCATAATATACATTGTTCTTGCACCATGTACTAATGAGAGAACAAAACAAATTGTTAGCACGTTTCATTGTACCTTGTTGTAAGTAACTGTATTCGTTAAGTTTATTGCAGACATCTAGGGTTGAGTTCTTGACCTTTTTAATTTAGAACTAAAAATCCTTATTATTGAAAACTTGAGTATAATCGAATTAACGTATTTATAAAGTATAAAGCATAAATTTCATTTGGCGGCATTCGAACCCGCGTTTCTGAATGTTACGCCTTCATACGAAACGAGTGTATGACCCGTACCGAGAGAACTTATAGGATACTAGTATTAAATATTTTGATAGAAGCCTGATTGACTGAGGGCTATATAGATGCTTTTAAATAAGGAAAGCTCGGGGGACTCTCGAAGCAATTTAATGGTGTATAGAAATTCTCGTAATCGAGCTGCGACATAAGCCGTGCTCTCTGAAGTATGCTACTACATGTTATAAACGTCTCGACTTATTTTAGAAAATTCTTGTCAGTGTTTGAGTTTGTTCATGCGATCGAGATCTTGACGAAAAATTTTATTGCTATTTTCTTGGATTTTTCGTATTAATATATCTACCAAATTCAAATATTCTTATTCAAAATCACTCAAAATAGACTGTCTCAGAAACGTTTATGCTATAGTAACCTTTCCCACACAAACGTTTTTTTAATAATTCTTTTAAATTTCGTAACTTATTTGTTATGTATATTTTCTTATATCATATTGTAAAAGCATATACATCGCCCAATAAAAGACTTCGTGTCCAAAATACATTAATGAAATTTCTGTAAATGACAACCCTGACCATTACCCGAGTAAAATCAGCCGCCTGCTTTCAGCACAGCCCTAGTAAAGAAGTAGGTATTGAGGTTAGTTTTGGCCGCCTTCCTTCTATATTTTATTGAATCCAGTTTGAAGTTTGTGGATCTTGAGGCTAAGATCTTTATTTATTTTCAAGACGTGAAAGCTAAAATGTAACATAAGAGGAGTACAGCACACTCCAACCTGACAGGCGAGCACTTGACACCTGGCATTGCGTATGTCCATTGGCGGTTGGTTTTTCACTTTACATCATGTAAGCTTCTTAACCGTTTGCCCCCTCTTGTAATAAAAAAAATCAGTAAAGTTCAGTCAGCTGACACTAGGCCAGACCCTAACTGTCTTAATAATAAACGCAATGAAAAGTTACTCCAAGTTAAAAATTACTTATCCCTGTTTTGTAATTCGGTAGTGACAAAGGAAATATAATGACAAAACGTTTTAAATTAGAAATAACTTTACTTCGCGTTTATTAATAACACAGTGAGAGTATTGTCGAAGAGCAGTGAACCGAACAACTGTTTTTTCTTAATATATTGGCCGCAACTGACGTAAGATCCAGATAGACACTTTGAAAATGATCAATGAAAAGTACTATTTACAAACTTACGACTGTCGTCACGCATGCTAATATATAACTACTTCTTCCTACGGCACGACTGTCGCCCCTACATTACATTGCTACATACGCTTGCAAATTGGGACTTGTGCAGCAATATCGTGTGAAATGACGAAAATTCGAATAAAAAAGATTGCTGTATTTAAAAAGAAAACAGTATTGAGTTAAAAAAATGACTTCGACTTCTGTAAGTCTCCTATACCGCGACATGTTTAACAAGGCTGTGTCACTTCTCGTAATGGAGTAATGTTATTTTATGTCGTAGGGGAACTTTTTGTCATAAATTTATAATAAAATGGGTAGGTTTATCGTCCCCTTAATTATGAAGTTTAAATAGATACTACTTAACATCAGCACTAGCTAAGCCGCTTCCGACTACGTTTGCCAGATGGTAGTCGATATGCACTAACCAATAACCACCTGACATTGCAGTAAATATATTCTTACACAAATAAAACTGAAAACAAAATTTTATGGACGATGCGGGGCTCGAACCCACGACCTCGCGTTCCGTATTATGCATATTAGGAAATTGACTTGAGATGTCCCGCATCGTTCATAAGATTTTGTTTTCAGTTCTATTTGTGTAATTATACCCAGAAGTGAGGGTTATCACTTTCTAAACATAACAAATAACTCTAGTATCTTCCTATTTAGATTCCTATGTTCTGTCCCTCTTAAAACAACTCAACGTTCATTTCAGACATCAATTATCCATCAATTATAAACAGCAATTGTTTCTTATTACTTTAAGACTTATGCCTTTCTTATTGATGTTAAAAAACCTTCACTGAACAAACAAATGAACCAGTTTTGCACGTACATAGCATCATTATTCCTGTACGCTTACGAACTTATAAAAAAATTGCTTTTCAACGGATCTGCTAACGTATAAATTTTTATGAGGATCGAAGAAAGCGCGTGGTATGCGGGCAGTGGGTAGACACAAAACGTTAATAACTCGCGGTTAAATAGAGCTCTTTATAACTTTTTATTATCACATTCACGGAGGTCTCTAACATATTCAAATACGCTCGTAATGGAGTAATGTTATTTTATGTCGAAGGGGAACTTTTTGTCATGAAGGTATAATAAAATGGGTAGGTTTATCGTCCCCTTAATTATGAAGCTTAAATAGATACTACTTAAGATGAGCTAGGTTGGTATTAGTCCATGTAACTGGATGACCACTACCCACTTGTATTGTTTATGGATTTTAATGATGCCCAGTAATTTCACTAGCTAAGGCGCTTCCATTACCTGATGTAAGGTGGTACAATAATAATAATATTGACACACTTTTACCCAAATTATCTTGCCCCAAATTAGATATGCCCTTACCAATGAACACCTTATATTGTAGTAAATAAATAAATAAATTCTTCAGAACATTACATAAATGAAATACATAATCAAGCGATAAAACTATAGGCAACGGAGAAGACTCAGCTTCACCAGACATGGGATCATGTTTCCATGGAACGTTGCTTTTCAGCCAGCCGCTCCTCCCTCAGTGAGAGTGGATGTATTATGGCTCCCCGATTACTCAAGCTATCTTTTAAAAGTAAGTATAAGCGTGTAGAGTGTGGGCGTGTTTATGTCCGCATAAGAAAAAATCCAGTGGTCGTGGTTCAGAATCTCCGCAACAAGTTGCTTTGTTAGTAGAGGTAATCGGTATTTTTTTAAAGCATCCGATACTCATTTGTTTCCGTAGAAGAAGAGGTAAGTTATTCCATATTTTTGCGCCAGATAGTCTGAAACATCATTAAAACCGAGCTGTTTTGCTTAGGAAATACCACGCCGAGTTGTCTGTTTGCTTGTAAGGTGCATTGTACGGTGAAGTCTTATCCCAACGGATCTTGATCCAATTTACAGCTCGGGGTACTTGAAAAACTCAAATTTCTGATCGTCTCATTGAAACATAAGATGTTAAGTCTCATTTGCCCAGTAATTTCACTAACTATGACCCTTATAGTCGAAACAATAGCGCTGCAAACTTTTGTTTGATGACTGAAATGGGCACCACTGTGATAGCCATAAATAAGTCAACTGTAACTTAAAGTACAGATTACTTAAGAAAACCATTCATTTACTATGTATATTTTAATATTTGTGTAAAAGTAAATTGTTCCCTACTCTATGGTAAAACTTAGTCAAAATTTCTCTGTTGGAAGTACGGAAAGCAGTCTACCCGTTGTGTACCAGCATAGAGTAATGATATGTACTTACGGTAACAGGGTTGCCTGAACTCTATGGAACGTAGGGAACTCTAAAAAGTGCGAGTGTAATGTAATTTATTATTTATGGTATTGTGAAGCTAGTTTATATCGTAGTGGGGCGATGTAAGGTGAGCGCAGTCAGTAGACTGGATCGTTAATTAATCACGGGAGAGCAATTATCGCAATATTGGCTCCAATATGCCCACTGAAGTGCGGGCCTGTAATATAACGTAACTGTTATTGGTGTGAACTCGGGAAGCATACTAATATTAGTAATATCCTCGGCCAAGATTAGTATATTAACATTAATAATGGTTTACAAAGGGAAATAGTTTGATTAACTTTGCTATTAAACGCATAAATGGTTCTTACATTGGCAGTCCTGCTTTCTACAAAGCACAGATCCGGCCACAACGAGGGTCAAACTTAAAATTCTCAGAAAATCAAAAACTGATTAAACTTGCAAGTTATAAGTTTCATTATATCATTTCAAACCCCAAACAACTGTGGGCAGGGCACATAGTTCACCGGACAGATGGTCGTTGGGGCAGTATAGTCCTCGAATGGCGACCACGTACCGGAAGACGCAGTGTTGGTAGGCCCCCCACAAGATGGGCCTACGATCTGGTCAAGATCGCGGGAATACGCTGGATGAAGGCAGCGCACGACGTCGAAATCTTTGGGGGAGACCTTTGTCCAGCATTGGACGTCTTCCAGCTGATGATGATGAAACAACTGTCATGAAATAACCAGTCCTTCCCAAGAACGAGGCCACATCTATTTGCCCACGCTTCGACATAGCTTCACTTTAGTTGGCAATCCTCGAAAGAAAACCCATTGAGTACACTGTCTTTTGGTTCCGGGATCATACCAATAAAACAATCAACGACGACATGGGTACCTTCAAAAAAAGCGCGCACACTTTTCTAAAACTGTCAGACGGTTCGAAGCAGTTGATTAATTAGTGTGTTGTACTTCTGTGTCGCAGGACATGAAGAGGGGCTGCCCTAGCCCCGGTGAGCAACCCGCGGCGAAGGTGATCGCCGAGATGGATGTGGACAGCCCGGCCTCGCCGCCGGAGCAGAAGTCCGGCCAGCGGCTGCACGGCGGCCTGCCGGACTGGATCGCCGTGACGCGGCGGCGTGCGGCCAAGCCGCGCCCGGACAACGGACGCCCCAAGCCGTTGGCGACGGCCAACGTGTTTAAGCCGCTCCCGGTACAGGAGACACCGGGAGCCAAGGTAACGGCCAAGCCCTCACAGGCGAGGCCGACTCCAATTATTATCTCCAAGGAGAATTTTGATTTTGAAAGGTGCCGAGCGGCGCTTCTCGCCGCGGGCATTAAAAATTTTAATTTTAATATCCAGCCACATATGGCACAGCTGTCCTGCAAGACTAAGGCCGATGATAAGGAGAGCACGCAGCCTCGTACCGCCAGTGCCCCCAACGCCGCATCTACCTTGCGGCCGTCAAGGAGCGCCAGGAGCGCTTCCAGACCCGCCAAAGCGCACCACCCCAGCCCCGCCTGTTCAAATCGAACATGGCGAACGGCCGCGGGTGGAACTCAGTAATGACAGGGAACGCCCCGTCACCGTCAGGCCTTCAGCCACAGGGCCTTCAGCCACCCACAACGCGGTCCACTGCCGGACCGCCACCCCTCACGGGCACCCAGTCCGGAAGACAAATCTTCCCAGGCCTTAGGCCCACTGGCCCTATGCCAGGTGGCTTTAAAAGAGTCGAGACAGACTCAGCCCGCTTTAAAACAACCGAAGAGCCAGACTCTGAGGAAATGTCAACCCACGAAATTATAAAACTAATTGAAATCGCAGGTCAGCTGAAGCATCTGCTCCGCCGCAGCATGAGCTACGAGGAGCAAATCATCACAGAGTTTGAATTCCTGAGCATCCATGGATGAAGAGACGGCGTCCCCTCCCCCGACTGGCACTACTCGTCCTCTACGAGTAGCGTCGCTTAACATAAACGGTATTGTGAGTAGGAAAAGAGAACTCATACATTTCCTAGGTACACACAACATCGACATTACACTCATACAAGAAACACATCTCGTTCCCACACGACGTTTTTCAATTCTCGGTTACACCTGTTACAGACGTGACGTACACACACAGACAACCGCGCCCGAGGTGGCGTCGCAATTTTTGTCAAGTCAAATATATCGCATCATTCACTTCCACCGGTGGATCATGATATATGCGATATAATTGCAATTAGATTAGAGTCTCACCGCGGACAGACACCCATCACAATAGTTAACTTTTATTGCCCTAAGCAAGACAGTAGAATCACGACAGCCATCGCAAAAGCTCTCTCTCTCGGCAACACCGTCATCTGTTCCGGAGATTTTAACGCCCGCCATAGACACTGGGATTGCAATCGAGCAAATTCCAATGGATCGCGTCTTTTTAATCACTTTGCAGGTCACGAATATAATATGTTAATTCCGGACAAAGCGACCCACCTCCCCTCCAACCCTAGGCACTCTGCCGCTAAATTACAACTCACCCTTGCCAAAAATATCACAAACGTTACAGACCCACTGACTTATGACGTTATCTCGGACCATTGTCCCATTATTTTCGAAATAGCCTCATCCCGCGGATCTCGCGACCTATCTTTAAATACGGTAATGCTAAATGGGACACTTATAAAAAACATATTAATGAAGCCCTCCCCTCCCCCGGCTCCTTAAAATTACACCGACCCGACTTAGTGGACAACGCCAACAAACACTGACTGACGCTATAATCAAAGCCCGTAACGCGAACATCCCGACGTTCACACCGAAACAAACAAACAAACTTCCACACGACTGGAACCAAGAATGCTGGAGTGCCCCAAGGCTGTGTGCTATCTCCTACGCTGTTTCTTCTGCATATCAATGATATGTAGGACACCTCCAACATTCATTGCTATGCAGATGACAGCACTGGTGATGCCGTCTACACGGGCCATGCACGTCTCTCTTGGGAAATCGTCGACCAGTGCCGGGAGAAACTTGTGTCTTCTATCGAGTCCTCTCTTGAGAAGGTTGCGGAATGGGGTTAATTGAACCTTGTCCAATTTAACCCCCAGAAGACTCAAGTTTGCGCGTTTACCACTAAAAAAACCCCATTTGTCGCATCACCGCTCTTCGACAACACTTCCCTAAAAGCCTCGCCTAGTATCGGAATACTTGGTCTTGAAATCTCGAGCGATTGCCAATTCCATGGCCATCTGGAGGGCAAAGCCAAATTGGCTTCAAAGAAACTGGGCGTCATTAATAGAGCACCGCAATACTTCAAGCCGGACCACATTCTAGCGCTGTACAAAGCGCAGGTCCGGCCACACATGGAGTATTGCTGTCATCTCTGGTCTGGCGCACCCCAGTATCAGCTCGATCCATTTGACCGCGTGCAACGCAGAGCAGCTCGAATTATCGGGGACCCAGTACTCTGTGAACGGCTGGATCACTTGGCGTTGCGTAGAGACGTCGCTACATTGTGTGTCTTCTACCGCATTTATCACGGGGAGTGTTCCGAAGAGCTGTTTTACCTAATTCCTGCCGCCGAATTCCACCTTCGCACGACACGCCACAAGTAAGGATATCATCCTCACCATCTGGATGTGTGGTGGTCCTCCACAGTGCGGTTTACAAGGAGCTTTCTTCCACGTATTACAAAGCTGTGGAATGAACTTCCTTGTGCGGTGTTTCCGGGACGATACGACATGGGTACCTTCAAAAATTTTGAATAAACAAAAGAAAACCAGTAAAATAAATGCCCATTTGCAGCTTAGCCACATGATCAACACAAATATTGTAGAGTTGGTTGTAGCGTTTACAATCCTAGTCAGTCCGCGCCTTAAGCAAAGTCTAAGTTCGCTCTATTGAAGCCTTAAACAGAAAATTTTGAGTTTCCATTGGTATTTTTAAATTTAAACATTAGGGTTAAACTTAAAAAAAAAAATTATCCCTCATTATCGAAAATGAATACTTATTATTTATGCAAATCCGGAGGCACAATAGTGCCTCAAGCCAAGTACACGTTCAACTGCAACAACATAATGTGTGTGATCGTGTAGGCGTGAGGCTACAGTGCCTATATTCTCGAGTCAGATGTCAACATAACCTCACCATATTTTTAACTCGATTTATTTTATTACTACTTTCATAATAACACTTTACACTCACTTTAAATAGTTTCATTATTAGTTCTTTTTCTAAAACACCAAAAATTATATCGTTTTTTTTATTATTTCGCGTTATGCTAATTTATAAAATTTTCGCTCCCCCGTTTTTCGATTCTACGAGAGATTTTCCTAATTTCGGTCGATTTTTTTATTTTGAAGTTGTAACGCGCGAAATATTAAAGGAGACCTTTTTTTGGGCCCACTGGATATTATGATGTTTATTAATCGTATTAGTAAAAATGTAATTAATTTTTATTATTATCAACAGGCTATATTTTAATGTAAAATCTAACCGGGTTTATGAAATTATAATAAAAAGGCAAACACTTGATAGATTTCCTGTATCCAGTTATGGTCAGCATGGCAACAAATGCGTATAATGAAACATTTGTAACATTCATGCGAGAAATTACAAATCTTACTGCAAAATGTGGTTGTAACAGTGATTATCAGCTTTTGAAAAGTAACAAATATCTATTGGATCCATGAACTTCATTTTAATTAATGTTTTAGAGGTTAAACTACTTTATCATTATGTACATGGTATAATATAACCGTGCAATGGAAAAAAGTATCATAGACAAAATCTATATCTGTGATCAGTTCATCTGTCATTTTGATTTTTCAAAACAGAATTCTGTATTTTCCGTTTCTTTCGAGTTGCGTGACAGTTTATTTTGCATTCTTTAGTACCTATATTTCAAAGATGTTAATATGTCATCTACAGCATATTCTACTCCAGAGAGTCGCCGGAGACTTCCGCCAACTGACCCATGCATGGATTTTTCGTTAGGTGAGTTATTTAGCTATAGAAATTCAATACGTATAATATTTACGTTACGATAAATTGTTGTAAGTGTAACTTAAATGGGATTAAAGAGTATGTTTATAATTATCTTGTTCGCATTGTATGAGTATACTTTATCTAAATAAAGAAATTATGATTTATAAGTAAATTAGTATTGTACATAAAGCAAAGACCTATATACAACCTGTGCACCTGAAAAAATACCTTGTATGAAGTTCCTAGTATAGGGCTCAATACACCTATTTATTTAAAGTATATTTTAAATAACTACAAATGTTTTTTCAGTTAAACCTACTAGACTCAGTGTGTGGAAAATGCTTATTTATATTACAAGATAGTATTTAAACTGGTCAATCAACAAGAAGATTTGGGTACAGGAATATTTGTATTCCATGTGGGGCTTCAATATTAAGAGCATATCAAACTCATACTGTACCTATAGACTCTGCAGAAAGGAGTATTATTTTGCAGTGGATACCCTCACAACAGGTTAACCATCTCTTAAGCTATTATAGTAATAAAAAGAGTAATGTAATATGTATCTAGGTTTAAAGAACATTTATTCTTAATTTAAACATACAAACTCTCTCTTGCATGAGAACAATATTTTAAATAATAATCTATGAGTAGACAACTCAGTGTTTTTTTTTATATTATGTTACTAATCTTATATTATTTTCAAGTGGAATATTTACAGCAAGTCTGTTTGGCTTGCTGGCTGAAAGCAACCAGAGTGGTGCATCGGCTCAGGCAACATGATAGTACCAGAGACATAGTAGTTCAAACAATGAGTGCTGAAGTTGTGAATACTACTATCTCACAACCACCACCTATGCCTGAATTTGTTATGCTATACCTATTTCCAGAGTAGCACCAACAATTAATATGTTTCAGCAACCAGAGTGGTGCATCGGCTCAGGCAACATGATGGTACAAGAGACATAGAAGTTCAAACAATGAGTGATGAAGTTGTGAATACTACTATCTCACAACCACCTCCTATGCCTGAACTTGTTATGCCTATGCCTATTTTCAGTGTAGCACCAACAATTAATGTCTAATTACAAGCATGCTGCTTCAACTTCCCGTCACTGTATTTTGAGATTATGTGAAAATGTTTCTCGACTGTAATACTGTAATTACCTGTAATACTAAAAGAAAGATTGATTACTCATTTTATGCGCCCGGTTGTGAATAAAAAAATATTAAGATAATTCTCTGAAAACTTTTTGTTTTATTTACAATTAACCTCATGTGTTTAGGTTGGATCAACCTTTATATATATGATAAGTTTTTCTTCCTATGACAAGTGTACAAGACCTTACCTAGTATTTATATGAAATACTTATTTTAAGACACAAATGAAATTATAAGGATGGTTGTTAAGTGTTTTTGGCAAGCTTTCTGGTTTAGTGGTTATGGTGCCCTGACTATTATTATGAAGTATTTGGGTGTACACACACCTGGGACTATTAATTCTTGTGTGATGAACATTTTTGTTTGTTAAGATTGCCATTGCGATTTCCACTATTCAAACAGTACAAATCGCATTAAAATCCAAGTAGGTACCTAAAAGACAAATGCCTTTATTATAAGCTTTATATTAAAAAAACACATACTTAAGGTTTTTTTGACGTTCACTTTCTTGTCGTATTTCTCAGTATTCCAGTTAGATCATTTAAAATTAAATATACCGTTGTAATTATAAGGAATAAATCAATATATGTTTCAATAATATACACCGCATTTCGTGATGGGCCCATTCGTGGAACAAAAAAATGTCTTCTTTAATAATTCAATTAAAATTTTATTATCATCATTGCAATAATTATAATAGTAGTAATTATAACTTATAGTTATTTATAAAAAAATATATTTATATCTTATCTTACTGAGAATAATAATTTTATATTGAGTTAGTAGCTTAAACCACTAGGAATAAGAAAAAAGTGTTGAGTCCAGGTGTTCCTAATTTGTTTTTGTGAAGGTTTAAAAAGCCAGCAGGGGTGGCAGATTTCATCAGATCTGTGCAGCTGAAATATAGTTCACTTATATAAACATATTCTTAATTAGCTATTTGCTCGACTCCGAAACTCTGCTCAATTTTGGAGTAAACCCAGAAATACCTTACATAGCATGAATCGTCATTATGGTCCCGGCAACATGATTTGTTACAGTAGGATCATCAAACTTAGGCCCCAAAAAAAATTTTCTATTTTTGAATTTTCAATATCGCATATCGTTAGTTCGTAGTTTGTTCTTAATTGTTCGCTTTAAATAATTGTTTGTTCTTTTGTTTTTTATTTAAAAACAATTAATTAAAAATGGGGGGAAACGCCTACTATTTGGTTCTAACATAACCTAACCTAACCGATTTTAATGAATTGCAAATTTAAAAAAAAAATCGAGAACAAACAAATGCTTATAGAGAACAATCAAGAACAAATGGCGAACTAACGATGTAATAAAAAAAAACTGGGGGGCTAACTTTCTTGAGCTGTTACAGTAAGTCCTGCTGAATGGCTTTTGGAAGATCTGATTGATTACATACGAGAAATAAACACTCCTAATTTTGATGTTATCTTCTAATGAAGTGATCATATCTGATCCAGTTTCTGTGTCTAGATTTATTAATAATAAATTTCAAGCTGTTCTTGATTTCATTACGTCAGAAAGTGAACCTCTTGGTAAAGTACACTATTATTATTGGCGTCTTGAATATCAAGGCAGAGGTATCCAACATCTTCATATGCTGTTTTGGATAGAAGGCGCACCAACTATAGGTATCAATAGCAATGATGAAGTAGCTGAATTCATTATGAAGTATGTAACCTGTAAGTTACCCAACAAAAATATTTCACCTACTCTTCATAGGCGTGTCACTTCACATCAACAACATCATCACAATGATTATTGCTTAAGAACGAAAATATTAAAATCTAACAAGAAAATTGTTAAAGCTTGTAAATTTGGGTTTCCACTGATAATTTTGTTATTCGAGATGCTGCAACATCTATAGCTGGTCGTAGAAGCTTGAAGAGTAAAAGTCGACTTTACGATCTCCCACGTACTGATAAAGAGGATAATATTAATGATTATAATCCAGCTCTTTTAAATGTGTGGGAGGGAAATATGGATATTCAATTTCTTGGTGAAAAATCAACATTATTAACACAGTATGTTACAAAATATGTTACAAAAGAAGAAACTGCTAAAGCATCTGAAACAGTTAGCGAAATTAACTCTACGAAATCTCTTGCGCAACTTTTATGAAAAACAGCGTTGCGTAGCTTAAATCATCGAGAAATTGGAGCCCACGAAGCTGCAGATACTTTGATAGGTTATTCTTTGTACGGAACAGATTCTGAGACAATAATAAGATGGCTTGATGTTAAAATGTTTAGGAATAGAAAATTAAAGACTACAGACGAAATTTAAAAAATTAAGGAATTGAATCCTGAGTCGACTGATATATTTTGTCCATCGCTGATTGACGATTATTACCCAAATCGTACAAAAGAATTAGACCTAGTATGCTTGTACGATTTTGCTCGATGGTATGATGTGGTAAAATCTGAACCAAAGAACAATATAAATGAATATTATCAAATTGGCCCTTCGCTATATCTAAAAAATAGGTTTCGGGATTATTTATTGAATTATTATAGATATAATGTTGCTAATCAACCTGAGAATTATTTCTTCTCTCTTTTATTATTATTTCAACCATAGCGGGACACAGATGAGTTGAAAAATGGATACCAATCATATACAGAATCATTTATTAATCAGCAAAGTATCCTTGAACGAGCTAAAGAATATCATTAGTATAATGAAGGTTTTCAAAAAGGTTTGGATTATATTAATAATCAGATTGAAAAAAACAAAAGTCAAAATAAGTCATATAGAAGATGAATTACAAGAGTCTGATCCTGTTGAAATAGATAATTTAGTTAAAGAATTAAAAGATGCTGGTGATAAAGTAAATGACAAGCTTACTCTTACAGAAATGATCATGCACATGAATTCGGATCAGTTAAGAGTTTTTGAGAAAATAAAAAGTATGGATTCTTCAAAAAAAAATTGTGCTGTATGTTAGTGGAGAAGGTGGTACAGGAAAAAGTTTTCTTATTCACGTAATATAACGTTGGGTAAAGGAAAAACTAAACCAAGAAACAATTGTTACAGCTCCGACAGGCATCGCTGCTTTTAATATTGACGGTCTTACAGTACATAGAGTCTTCCCTTGAACTGAGTTCTCCTGTTGAACATGGTTTTACACCAAAGTATTCATCATCATCAGATAGTGCTTTAAAAATGTTAAGAGATCAACTGAAAGATGTCACTTTAATTATCATTGCTGAAATATCAATGATTTCTAATGTAACATTACTTTACATACATTTAAGGTTAATGAGTATTTTCAATGTCGATGAATGGTTTGGAAGACGACACATAGTTGTCTTTGGTGATTTACTTCAACTTCCCCCAGTGCACGAAGATCCTACGTACAAAATGTTATCATCTTCAGACATGGAAAAATTAGTTGGTTTTCTTAGTTGTAGTGATTTATGGTAAAAAATATTCGATTATGAAGAATTAACCATAAATATGCGTCAAAAAACAGACAAATCTTATGCTGAGCTATTGTCTCGAATGCGTATAGGAGCGATTACTTCTGATGATAAAAAATTACTAGAAAAAAGAAATATACCTAAATATTGATCGTTCATTATCATATCAGCATAGACTAAATGAAATTTGTAATTATATTAATAATTTACCGTCAGATGTAGTTTGCTTAGTACCAACTTGTAATAAATGTGACTTAATCAATTCCGTAATGCTAGATAAAATTCAATCAGAGGAAATTATACTAAGTGCCAATCACCATATAGATTGTCCTAAATTTTTACGGAAAAAAGCATCCACAATTTTGAATTCGATCGAAGACGATGCAAGTCGAAGTGCTGGACTACCAAAAGTAATTAAATTAAAAATAGGCGCAAAAGTAATGCTAAGACGTAATATTGATGTCACCTTAGGTTTAGTAAATGGTGCAATTGGTACCGTAAAATCAGTTTCCAATTCTATGGAAGGTAATCAAATTCAATCAATCAATATCGACTTTGCATCCAGTAAAGAATATGCTATTGAGAGAATCAAAGTAAATTTTTTAATCTTAGATAAGGCTTTTGTTGTTAGAGAACAATTTCCGTTATGTTAAAGCTATGCTGTTACTATTCAAAAAAGCCAAGGTTTGAGTTTGAAAAATGCTGTGATTGAAGCTGGTAATACTATTTTCAATGTTGGTCAATCTTACGTAGCATTCTCACGAGTAGCAAAAGTTGAAGGATTGCATTTAATATATTTCGATCCCCACTCAATTAAAGCTAACGCAGAAGCAATTGAAGAGTATAATCGCCTGAGAAAATCTTATAAAGCTGATCTTCCAGTTATTTCAATTACAAAAAAACGTTGGCTTAAAGTAGGGGATTTAATTTGGGGAGTTGAAGAACATTTTGATTAAAGTGAACAACAGAGTATAACAAAAACAAAGCGATGTATTGATTTATTAAAATTTCACGGTATAGAAAATAGCGAAGGTGATTCTAGCTGTATCAGTTCTATTTTTCATAGTAATATAATTAAAGTACTATTAGAAAGTGATGGTAAGAATGCTTTACTCAGCACAGAAGTATGCAAATTATTCGATATTTATACGAAAAATAAACAAATATTAAAATCTACATTGATAAAAGAGAAAATATGCAAGCAAATAGGTATTGAAAATGAAACAAAACCTTTCGTAATACTGTCTGCTTTACTTAGTAAAATTGATGATTTAAGTAAATTAATGCAATTTGAATTATTATATACTGATCGTTGTGATTCCTGTGATTATATAA
This sequence comes from Leptidea sinapis, assembly GCF_905404315.1. Taxonomy (NCBI): domain Eukaryota; kingdom Metazoa; phylum Arthropoda; class Insecta; order Lepidoptera; family Pieridae; genus Leptidea; species Leptidea sinapis. The sequence continues at coordinate 8,081,996 of NC_066301.1, forward strand.
GTAAATATACATGTATCAATAATGTTCTGTCTCTTGAAGTAGAGAATAGTACAAAAATTTTTGAATTGCAAGAATTAATTGATAAGTTATATGGACATTGGTTTAATGCTTTAAAATTTTGTAATACATGCCAAAAAGGAAAAGAAACTCATAGTAAAGTTACGATTAATGCTTATAAACAAATCATGATAATTACATTAAATATTTTCAGAACTAAAATTAAAAAAATATACAACATTTTTTCAACATTTTCAGTTTCATACAATCTGTACCAACGTCCAAGATAGATTCAAATTTTAACCAAATTTAATGGCAATGACACTCTTTGGATCGCCATTTATCTCAATCCGATTGATCGAGATGTTCAAAACTTAGAGATTCATATGGTTGCATCAAAATAATCATCAGTAGGGTCAATGACTTTGTGGGGAGGAGCTGAAAGAATTGTTGTCCCTAAAATCGCTTTTCACATCAGTTCTTTGGCCTTAGTTATCAGACATGAAGAAATTTGGGGTACTCAATGACGCACGCCAAGTTCGCTGAAAAAATTGTTTTTAATTGTTAAATTTAGCACAAATTTTTTTCAATTATTCAAAATCATACCGGCTACTTGGTCTTCTTTTTTTATTATTATATACTGACCGATGTAGTTTTTGTAATTACACAAACACATATAAAGTAGTGAATAATATTTTATCTCTTGAGATTGAAAATGGCAACAAAGTTTTTTCTTTACAAGAATTAATTGATAAAAATCATGGGCATTGGTTTAATACTTTAAAATTTTGTAATATATGCCAAAAAGGACAAGAAACACACAGTAAAGTAACGTTAAACTCTTGCCAACAAATACTCGTGATCAAATTAAATACTTTCGAAACAAAAAAATAAGAGCATGCAAAGTAAAGGTCTTATAAAATATGTACCAACATCCAAAATAATCCTTTGTAATAACTCGTATAGTGTTGTGAGTGCTGTATTTTGTAACAGTAAAAATGAAAAATCAAATCATTACACAGCAACAACAAAAAATAAATCTGCATGGTTGGAAATCGATGATTTAAACGTCAAATCGATTACCCGATGCTGACTGGAATAGCGGCAATGAGGTGGTTTTTCAAGGTTAAGAGCTGATTAGTTGAAATCGATCAATAAAGCCTTTTCAAAGTTAGGTACCGGCGGGAAATAAGGCTAAGCTATGGGAGATTTTGGAAAAAATCGAAAATATTTTATTTAATTATTCTAATGTATCATTAATTTATATATTAATACATAAGCCATTAAAAACAATAGAGTAATGGTAATTTTCACCATAAACAAACACAATTTTTTTTAAAGCCTTTTGAATAGGCCTTATTTTACTACGGTAGGGTAATAAGGCCTGCGGGTATAATATACTGGAAATAATTATATCCGTACAAAACAGTTTCACTGTAAGAAATTGCGCCAAGTACACGTTCACAACTTTTGATTAACAAAAAAACCAATGAGTAATTTTCACTTTACAAAAAGATGTAAAATCTGAACAAAAACAGTTTCACTGTAGAAAATTGCGCCAAGTACACGTTCACAACTTTTGATTTACAAAATTACCATGGAGAAATTTTCACTTTACAAAAGATGTAAAATCTAAACAAAAACAGTTTCACTGTAATAAATTGCGCCAAGTACACTTTCACAACTTTTGATTTACAAAATTACCATGGAGAAATTTTCACTTTACAAAAGATGTAAAATCTAAACAAAAACAGTTTCACTGTAATAAATTGCGCCAAGTACACTTTCACAACTTTTGATTTACAAAATTACCATGGAGAAATTATCACTTTACAAAAAGATGTAAAATCAAAGAAAAGACAGACCAAGTAGCCGTTATGATTTTTAATTGAAAAAATTTTGTGGTAAATTTAACAACTTTTCAAACGTACTTGGCGTGCGTCATTGAGTACCCCAAATTTTCGGCAGCACACGCGCGCTTGTTGAGAGATTCTGACGTGTTTCTTATTTCTGTCACTATCTCCCATAATGAAAAACTTGACTATTATTGACAGAATTTTATTGAAGAGGAGAAATTTTTTTAATGAAAATACTGGCCCAGACGCTGATGGTAACTGATATGCCCTGCCCAACAATGCAGTGCCGCTCAGGATTCTTGAAAAACCCAAAAATTCTGAGCGGCACTACAATTACGCACGTTACCTTGAGACATAAGATGTTAAGTCTCATTTGCCAAGTAATTTCGCTAGCTACGACACCCTTCAGACCGAAACAGAATAATGTTTACACATTACTGTTTCATGGCAGAAATAGACGCCGTTGTGGTACCCATTATCTAGCCGGCTTCCTGTGCAAAGGAGCCTCCCACTAGTATGATGATGGTATGTGATCACCACCACCCATACTCTCTTGTGACACTAGAGGAACCACAAGAGCCCACCTTATCAAGCATCGAATAAACGTACATATGAATTAGGAAACCGAAGACATTCATAAGTGACGGGCGAAAATCGATCGAACCGATCGATCGATCAAGGTGACGAGCGCAATTGTAGAGCCTCTCAGAATTTTTGAGCTTTTCAAGAATCCTGAGCGGCATTGCATTGTTGGGCAGGGCATATCAGTTACCATCAGCGTCTGGGCCAGTATTGTCATTAAAAAAATTTCTCCTCTTTAATAAAATTCTGTAAATAATAGTCAAGTTTTTCATTATGGGAGATAGTGACAGAACTAAGAAACACGTCAGAATCTCTCAACAAGCGCGCGTGTGCCGCCGAAGTTTTTACGTCTATTTAATTTTAAAAGTTCATTATTTACAATAATAACGTTTGTTAAATAAAATTATAATATTGATTAACTTGTACAAGTATTATCAAAGTGAAAGAAAATATAATTTGATTAAATTCAGTGCAAAGAAGTTCAAACGTATTTAAAATATTTTTTTTCTACCCTCATTAAATAAACTACATTTTTTTAGTGTTGTTGAGGCATCTGATAATGCTTCAATAATTGCTATACATCCTGTTAACTGACCAGTTATATTCCTTTCGTGTTTCTCAAATTTGTTTGTGCTGGTGCAGTAGTTGTATCAATGTCTATTGATTCACTTCAAAAATCGTTGGTCGATATGACCACAGCTTTCGCCACAAGATTTGAGCAGTTCGAGAATAACCTCCAAAACATTAAAAACACAGCAGCTGCTTCAAATAATAATTCAAATGTCAACGACGGTCATTTGTAATTGCGTCACTGTCGACGCTTCACAGGCAAGTAGAATTACTTCAGAAAATATCTGACCAAGCGGAGATGAGGTCCAGACGTAAAATGCTACTGGTGCGCGGAATACCAGAGCATAGTAAAGAGGAAACATCGGCAGCTGTCGTTAAGAACCTAACCCAGCATCTTAAAACTCCCAAGCTGGATGTGACTTCCATTAGTAGGTCACACCGTGTTGGTAAAAATAAAAGTGATAAACCTCGGCCCATACTTGTAAAATTTGAAGACGTGGATTTAAAAAAATCAATATGGTTTAGTAAAACTGCCCTAAAAGGGTCTGGAATTACTCTGTCTGAGTTTCTTACCAAATCTAGACATGAGACTTTTATGACTGCCCGTCGAAAATTTGGGGTGAACAAAACCTGGACAAGTAATGGTACTATTTTCATACTTGATTCAAAGGGATCGAAACACAGTGTGAATTCTGTCGCTGAATTAAATGCTATTACCACCGACACAACGCACGAACAATTGAGAGCTGGAGAGTGTGGTGCTGATCAGAGGCAGGAGGCTGCAGGTAACACCAGGCCAAAGAAAACTAACAGTTATAATAACAATAATTACACAAATCAAATCCTAAGTTCTTTTTCATTTAAATTACTTGAATTAAACTCCTTGATCTAGTGTTTCTATAATGATTTGCAGTATGTATATATTTTATGCGAAGTAGCAAAGGTTTTTGAACGACTTGTTCATAATGAACTTTATCCTGTTGTCCATAGTACAATTTTAGAGGAGCAACATGGTTTTGTTAAAAAGCGATCTACTATTACCAACCTAATTAATTTCACTTCTCTTCTATTTAATAATATGGACAATAACGTTCAAACAGATGTGATTTATACTGATTTTATGAAGGCATTTGACAAGGTGGACCATGAAATTTTGTTAGGTAAAATTGCTTTTAATGGTATACGTGGTAATTTGTTACGCTGGTTTTCTTCTTATATTACAAAAAGAACTCAAATAGTAGTTATTAATGGATTTAGGTCTGAAAGTATAGATGTCACTTCTGGCGTACCTCAGGGCTCCACACTTGGACCTCTCCTGTTTATTATTTATATTAATGACATAAAGCAGTGTTTTCATAATTGTAAATTTTTACTATATGCTGATGATCTAAAAATATTCAACTCAATTACAAACCTCAACGATTGTGAGTTAATCCAACAGGACCTAAATAGATTATCTGATTATTGCAGAATGAATAAATTAACATTAAGCCTACATAAATGTAATTCTATCAACTTTTCAAAAAAAAAATGCATTATTAATTATAATTATTCTCTTTGTAATGTTACATTTAGTAAAGTTTTATCTGTTAGGGACCTAGGAGTTATCTTGGATAATAAATTACACTTAAATCTTCATATTGACAAAATTGTTAACACTGCTTTCAAAATGTATGGATTTATCATGAGAACATCCATTGACTTTAAGAAGCCCTATACTTTTTTACATTTATATAAATCCCTTGTACGTTCCCAATTGGAATATGCCGTTCCTATTTGGCACCCTCTTTTTAAAAAGTATTACATTATTAGAAATGATAGAAAATGTCCAACGTAAATTCTTAAGATCCATGAGTTACAGATGCTATGGCAATTACAATATGTCGTACGCAGATTTGATAGATAAGTATAAACTACTATCCCTTCAATCAAGGCGCAAACTTCTTCAATGTATGTTTCTGCACGGCATTATACATAGCAAATTTGATTGTACAGAATTGACCAACAAATTAAATTATGTTATTCCTAGAACAGCCCATATCCGAGGACTGTGTAATCGTAAACTTTTTGCAACTGGTAAATTTCGTACTAATGCAGAAATAAGATCACCTCTGCATCAATTAGTTGACAATTACAGCAAAGAATTCATTAGTGTTGACATTTTCCATTTATCCGAGAGCCAGTTCAAGTGTCAAATTAAAAAAAAAACTGGATAATATTTGATTTATTTACATACATTCTTTTAAATACCTACTGAACATCATAAGTACTTTAGGTTAATATCATTATATATATAGTCATAATTTAGTGTAGATTTGTGTAGATAATTATTTCTTTTGTTTTCCTTTTTGTGTTTATTAATTGTTTGATTTTTATAAATTTAATTTACTCCAACTAGCCATAACATTAAGAACATTGTTAATTTCTCTTTAGTTTCAATTAGTATTGTATAAACATTTCTTTTTGTACCTAACATTGAATACCTCAAAGTTTTTCATAGTAAGATGTGGATAGCGTATCTGACTACAATTTTATTAGACTTAATTGTTATTTTAGCCCAGTCATATTAGGTAAAAAAAGGGGTCAACCTCGGAATGAAAGATAATAAGCTGCAAATTGGTATGTACCTTTGTTTTGTCATTCTAAATGTTGTCTCAAAAGTCACAATCGTTATCGTGTCCGCGTCTCAAGATATTCAAGGTCAAAGGTCACAAAAATCGGTTTTTCGCGAATATCTGGCTTCCTATCGGTTAAATGAGATTTGCATTTATTATAAAAGTTGTAGGCTATAAAATTCCCTACAACTTTTGTTTAAACTTTTTTTTTCATACGACCAACCGTTTTGAAAGTAGAGCGCGAAGTGCACATCGTACAGTCATATACGGCCTAATGCAAGGTCAAGCGTGAGTTATGGTTATCAGTACGTTATAAAGTCAATTATTTACTTGGAAATTATAATTATTAAACAATGCCTATTATTTATGTACTAACTATTAATTATTTATATTTAATTAAAGTAAGTAACTTGATTATTTATATATAATTATTCATAATTAACTATTTAAGTATAAAATATTATTAATTCTGGATTAAATCTCATTTAACCGATAGGAAGCCAGATATTCGCGAAAAACCGATTTTTGTGACCTTTGACCTTGAATATCTTGAGACGCGGACACGATAACGATTGTGACTTTTGAGACAACATTTAGAATGACAAAACAAAGGTTCATACCAATTTGCAGCTTATTATCTTTCATTCCGAGGTGAAAGCCCTAATATGACTGGGCTATTTCTTTATGTATCTACTTTGTAAGTTGTAGTTGTTTGCTTTTCCTAATAAAAAAAAATAATAATATATCAGTTAATCCAATTTAATAACTTCTATTCATAAAACATATGCATAAATTGACAATGTTTGTAAGTCTGTTCTGTAAGTATCTTCATTTATATTTACTATACGTTTCATTGTAAAATAATATAAATTTGATATTCTAATACTCTTGGTGTAACATTGTAATAATAAAACATAATAATACTAATACATAAATTGACAATGTTTGTAAGTCGGTTCTGTAACTGTATCATCATTTTACTATACATTTCATTGTAAAATAATATCAATTTGATATTCAAAATACTCTTGGTGTAACATTGCATATCATTATATAGCAACATAAGTTATAAATTTTATAATGTTATTGTTAATTTGATTAGTTGTAATAATTTCAGTTCAATTAATTCATGTGAGACTGGCGTTAACAGGATACAGTTTTTTGAATAAAACCACTAATATTATATTAATTTCAAACACATTAATATAACTTGAAAACGCAATATAATATATACATATATTTTTCGTTGGATTTAGATACATAACATTAGTTATAATTAATCTAAGTATTATTGTTTAGTTAGTTAGTTTAGTTAAAATTGATCTAAGTATTATTGTAACATACCTACTTATTAATTATTATTTATTTGTTCTGTACTTTTTAATCTTGATAAATTGCAGCTGGTAATGGCAGATACTAGTGATAGCAGTGAAGTTGATTTTTTGTCCTTGAATTCCTCAAGCAGCCAAAGCTCCGCTGATGAAAGCTACTACAGCATCTCATCTACCTTCTCTCTTCGTAGTGAACTTGAGAAAGCTTTTATAGATTGTGTTAATAATTTCAATGTTTTACATATAAATGCTCAGAGTGTGCCTTTTAGCTACACTGATATGCTTGCTTCATTTGATTGTAATAATATTCATGCAATTCTAGTGTCTGAGAGCTGGCTCAAACCTTGTCTTCCTTCCACTTCCTACTCCTTACCGGGTTTTCAGCTTGTCCGCAATGACCGAACCGGCCGAGTCGGCGGCGGTGTTGCAATATATATTCGTGAACGATTCTCATATTCTATAATAAGTGTATCTCCTCAGCCACCCCCCGGTGACTCTGCGGAACATCTTGTACTTGAAGTCAGCATATCACACTCCAAAGTACTATTGGGTGTGTTTTACAGTCCTTCGTTAGGCGTTGATTATTTTAGTTCATTTGAATCCATTCTTGACTGTCTTACTCCACTATACGAGCATGTGATCATAATGGGAGATTTCAATACCTGCATGTGCAAAGTTAATCATCGCAGCAGAAAGCTTCAATCAATAATTGACTCCTTCAACTTGCAGTTACTTCCTTTAATGCCTACTCATAACCTACCTAATTGTGAATCATCGTTACTTGATCTAATAATTGTATCAAAAAATAACCTTGTACATAAGCATGGTCAGTTCACCTCAGTGCCTTTTTCATATCACGATCTGGTATTCTTGTCATATAAACTTCGTTTACCTTAATTAAAACCTCAAACAGTCTGGCTTCGTAACTTCAACAATCTTAACATGGATCGTCTCAACTATGATGCTAGCAATATCGATTGGACTGTAGTATATAATACTGACTCAATTGATACCAAAATCAGTTTTTCCAACTCTCTAATTTTACAGCTTTATGACATGCATGCGCCTCTTAGACCTGTTAAAAAGAAACATCTCCCCGCTCCTTGGCTCACAGATGAAATTAGAACATTAATAAATGCAAAAACTCGGGCATTAACAAAGTACAAAATTAGCAATTCTAGTTCCGATCGAGTTAAATATAAAAGTATCCGAAACCGATGCAACATAATATGTAGGGATGCTCAACAACGTCACATATTTAAATCAGTCGATAATCCCGATATATATAAATTTTTAAGATCACTTGGTGTTGGGAAACAGCAACAAACAGTTCTTCCTGCTTCACTTAACGTTGATTCTCTTAATAGGCACTTTTCAAGGTCTCCTGTTCTTGATCACAATACAAAGCAAACTACACTAAATACTCTCTCTAATTTCATGAAACAAGCTCCTGAACCTTTCTCTTTCGTACCTTTTACTGAAAGTGATGTCAGGAATAACTTACTATCTATTTCCTCAAGAGCCATAGGAAGCGACTGTGTAGGCCGAAACATGATTATTCCAATTATTGACATTCTTCTTCCTATAATAACCCACATCCTTAATTTTTCGATTAAATCTAATACTTTCCCAGAAACATGGAAAGAAGCTCACTTAATTCCTTTACCAAAAATTTCAAACCCTCTGACATTTCGCGACTATCGCCCAATATCTATACTTCCTTTCCTTTCTAAATTACTGGAACGGTTAGTTTATAAACAAATTAGTTGTTTCCTTAATAAATACTGTCTTCTAAGCCCCGTGCAGTCAGGTTTTCGTCCTGGACACAGCACCGAGACCGCTTTGGTCAAAGTTACGGACGATATTCGTCTCGCTATGGATAACCAACAGCTTACTATCTTAACCTTACTTGATTTTAGTAACGCATTTGGTTCTGTCAATTTCGACATCTTAGTGAAATCATTATCTTCTTTAAATTTATCAGCAGATGCCGAGAGTTGGTTCCATAGCTATTTGATAGGGCGACGACAGCGTATTAAAGTTGCGGATATACAATCATCCTGGGTTCATGTTTCTGCCGGTGTTCCACAGGGAGGTGTCCTTTCTCCCTTGCTTTTTTCAATATTTATAAACTCCATCACTAGCAATCTAAATTCTTCTTTCCACTTATATGCTGGTGATGTTCAAATTTATAGGCACTCCACGTTATCTGATTTACAATCTACAGTTCATAGTCTTAATAAGGATCTCGCTACCATATGCGAGTGGTGTTAAAATTATGGTGTAATGATAAATCCAGGAAAAACGCAGGCAATTATCATAGGCAGGCAACATCTGATCTCTAAAATTGACTGGGATGTACTGCCTAGACCTCGTGTCAATGATGTTTTAATCCCTTTTAGTAGTAATGACAAAAATCTAGGCTTACATATAGATTCAAATTTTTCTTGGCAGACGCAACTGAATGAATTAAGTAAAAAAGCTTTCTCCGCACATGGATCCCTGCACCGGTTACGTAATCTTCTCCCAGTACCTAGTAAAATATGTCTTGCGCAGACTTGCCTGCTCTCCATTCTTGATTATGCAGACATTTGCTATTCCGACCTTACCGAGGCTCAGCTGGATAAACTCGAACGCCTAGAAAATGTATGTATTCGCTTCATTTTTAACCTACGTAAATACGATCATGTCTCCTCCTACCGAAAAAAACTCAACTGGCTTCCTATACGTCTACGTCGCAATTCCCACATTCTACACCTTCTTTACTCCATAATTTTTCACCAAAACACTCCTCTTTACCTTAAAGACAGATTTGAGCTACTAGGGTCTCAGCATGAGCTTTCGTTGCGCTCTGCTGCGAAAGAAATACTAAATGTTCCTTTCCATAAATCTGATAGCTATCACTCTTTCTTTCACCATTAATGCCATCACTCTTTGGAATCAAATGCCGCTTACTATCCGTCAAGCACAATCATTAGCATCCTTTAAAAATCAACTAAAAAAACATTATCTGTCCTCTATTTGATAGAATCTATCTGTATGTATCCACCAACATAATTCAACAATTCTGAAATGTTAATTATTGTTCCTACTTTTTACATATTTTACTTTCGTATAAATTTATCTATATTTTAGTATAGTATAGTAGTATTATGTGTGTCTATATTTTTGACACTTCTTACCCTTTTAATGTACTGCCTTTCTCTTTTATTGTATTACAAATGGTTGCCTGGAAGAGATCACTATATAGTGATAAGGCCGCCATTTGCACCATATCATGTAATTATGTATGTTAGTAATTATATAACTTATATTTTGTTAATGTGGTGTCAAAAAAGTATAATAAATAAATAAATAAAATAAACTAGCAGACGCTTCATAAGATTTCAAAAGACATTATCTGCCAATAACAGAGACTTTTTTTTTTATGGAATAGGAGGACAAACGAGCGTACGGGTCACCTGTTGTTAAGTGATCACCGCCGCCCACAATCTCTTGCAACACCAGAGGAATCACAGGAGCGTTGCCGGCCTTTAAGGAAGGTGTACGGGCTTTTTTTGAAGGTACCCATGTCGTATCGTCCCGGAAACACCGCACAAGGAAGCTCATTCCACAGCTTTGTAGTACGTGGAAGAAAGCTCCTCGAAAACCGCACTGTGGAGGACCGTCACACATCCACATGGTGAGGATGATATCCTAACTTGTGGCGTGTCATGCGAAGGTGGAATTCGGCGGCAGGAATCAGGTTAAACAGCTCTTCGGAACACTCCCCGTGATAAATGTGGTAGAAGACACACAATGAAGCGACGTCTCTACGCAACGCCAAGCCGTTCACAGAGCACTGTGTCCCCGACAATTCGAGCTGCTCTACGTTGCACGCGGTCAAATGGATCGAGCTGATACTGGGGTGCGCCAGACCAGAGATGACAGCAATACTCCATGTGTGGCCGGACCTGCGCTTTGTAGAGCGCTTGTATGTGAGCCGGCTTGAAGTATTGCCGTGCTCTATTAATGACGCCCAGTTTCTTTGAAGCCAATTTGGCTTTGCCTTCCAGATGACCACGCAATTGGCAATCGCTCAAGATTTCGAGACCCAGTATTCCGATACTAGGCGAGGCTTTGAGGGAAGTGTTGTCGAAGAGCGGTGATACGACAAATGGGGTTTTTTTTAGTGGTAAACGCGCAAACTTGAGTCTTCTGGGGGTTACATTGGACAAAGTTCAATTTTTCCCATTCCGCGACCTTCTCAAGAGAGGACTAGATAGAAGACACAAGTTTCTCCCGGCACTGGTCGACGATTTCCCGAGAGAGACCTGCATGGCCAGTGTATACGGCATCACCAGTGCTGTCATCTGCATAGCAATGAATGTTGAAGGTGTCCAACATATCATTGATATGGAGAAGAAACAGCGTGGGAGACAGCACACAGCCTTGGGGCACTCCGGCATTCACGGGCTTCGGGTTCGAGCAATATCCGTTGACAACGACCAGTATGCTGCGCCCAGTGAGGAAGCTGGAGGTCCTGCACAAGCTCTCGGGAAGCCCAAGTGATGGAAGTTTGGAGAGGAGCGCCTTGTGCCATACACGATCAAAGGCCTTCGCTATATCCAGGGGCCTTCCCGCTTGCTTTCAATAGCCGCTGCCCATCTATGTGTTAGGTATACCAGAAGATCACCTGCCGACCGACCATGGTGAAACCCGTATTGTCGGTCGTTGATCAACTGGTGACCCTCTAGCTATACCAAGAGCTGACGGCTAATTATACTCTCCATGATTTTGGAGAGCAGGGAGGTAATAGCAATAGGCCTGTAGTTTGCCGGATCCGAAGTGTCTCCTTTCTTTGGATTGAATGGACAAGGGCTGACTTCCATGAGTCAGGGACTACGCCTTTAGAATAAGAGTGCCGGAATAAACGCGTTAGCACCGGCGTCAACTCAGGGGCACACGTTCTAAGCATGATTGGAGAAATGCCATCCGGCCCGCTCGGTTTCCTGACGTCCAACGAAAACAGAGCTCGCCTAACAGTTTTCTGTCTGAACTGTACTTCAGGCATAGAGCTCTGACACCGCGGGATGGTCGGCGGTGTTTTTCCGTTGTCGTCAAGAGTCGAGTAGGAGGCGAATAGAGTGCACAAGAGATCGGCTTTCTCTTTTGCCGTATGGGCCAGGGTGTGATTCCTCATGTACAACGGCGGCATGGACGGCTGGCTGAAGTTACCAAGAGCATGTCAACAAATAATTTATGTTACTTTGTTTTATCAATTTGCTATATTGTGCTATTTAAGTATTTTCACTGTTCATGTTTCCTTTTATGGTGTTTAGTTAAATATTTTTATACGAAAATAATCTCTTGTGTTGTATGTCCGTACATAACGAATGGCGCTTGGATTGTAGGGAGTATAATTCAAACTCGGATCTCATTTATTCTACATTTTATTATCTACGTTTATATAACTGAAATCGCAAAAATTGCTTTGGTAACGTACAATGGGCTTTATAATAATAAAGATGGCTAGCATTACGTGCTACTATCAAAATTGTAGGGGCATTCGCACTAAATTACATACGTTGTACATGAATATTCTTTCTCACGAATATGACTTAATTATATTAATAGAAACATGGTTGATACCTGAAATTGACAATAGTGAGTTCATAGACCAGCGCTACAATGTTTACCGTTGTGATCGCAACCGAAGTGCTACGAATAAAAAGGATGGGGGAGGCGTGTTAATAGCTGTCTTAAAGGGTCTACGACCAATGCCTATAGATTTAATTTATCATAGTAGTTCTTTACAAGGAATGGAACATGTAACTATTGCTCTTCCCAAGTCAAACGGTTCAAACCGACATATGTCGGTTTGAACCGATAATATTATCACCGCAGTCTACATACCACCGAAAATGTCAATAGAGTCGTATATTGCGTACTTCGATTTATTAATAAGTACTCTAGAAGAAACAACTATAGAAAGTTTCTCGCTTTTTGGGGACTACAACATGCCAAATATAGAATGGGTGTCCAAGATCGATAGTCTTAAAGGCTTTGATTGTAAGGGCACATCCCCACTAAGTACTCACTTAAGTAACTTTTTGTCATATCTTGGGGCAGTGCAGTATAATTGTATTAGAAACGGAACAGGAAAAATATTAGACTTATTAATATCTAACAAAGAGGTTGATATCACTGTACCTACTATTCCACTTTTACCCATAGATAACCATCATCCCCCATTTTGTGTTTCAATCGCTTTTAAGGTTGTTTCTTATCATATGCCGCGGTGCCCACTATTAAAGTATAATTTTTATAAAGCCAATTTTGACTTTATAAACAAGGACCTGGACAATCTTGACTGGCCTACGATACTCAGTACAAGCGATGTAGACGAAGCTGTTGATATTTTTTATAACTCAATTTTTGGTATAAATAAATTATACACTCCTCTAACAAAGCAAAAATCTACTAGATACCCTATTTGGTTTGCATCATCGTTAATTCACATTGCTAAAAACAAGAAAAAAGCTTGGGTTAGGTGGAAGAAGTATAAAAACGCTTCTGATTATGAACAATTTTCTTTATTCAGATCTAGGTTTAAATTAGAATGTAACAAATGTTTCACAAAATATTTATCGTCAGTTGAAGATAGTATAACAAAAAATATTAAACATTTTTGGTCATTTATATCAAATAAAAAAACAAAATGTAGTATTCCTTCTTACAAGCGTTACAAAAATCTTCAATCGATTGAACCTTACAGAATTTGTCGAATGTTCTCTGATTTTTTCCACTCTGTGTATGAACCTTCCTCTCTTTCACTCAATACATGGTCGCCCCCGCCAGAATTAACGGCGAATGATATAACTTTAGACTATGTACACCTCACCGAAAATAAGGTTCGAGTAGCATTAAAAACCCTGGATTCATCAAAAGGTACTGGCCCTGATGGGCTGCCTGCATTTTTCCTTGTTAGAACGGCTAATGCCATTTGCAAACCTTTACACCTGATTTTTAATAAATGTATTCTATATGGTGTTTTCCCTGAAGTATGGAAACGTGCAAACATTGTACCAGTTCATAAGAGCGGCTCTAAACATTTAGTGGAAAACTATCGTCCCGCTTCTATTTTATGCGAAGTAGCAAAGGTTTTTGAACGACTTGTTCATAATGAACTTTATCCTGTTGTCCATAGTACAATTTTAGAGGAGCAACATGGTTTTGTTAAAAAGCGATCTACTATTACCAACCTAATTAATTTCACTTCTCTTCTATTTAATAATATGGACAATAACGTTCAAACAGATGTGATTTATACTGATTTTATGAAGGCATTTGACAAGGTGGACCATGAAATTTTGTTAGGTAAAATTGCTTTTAATGGTATACGTGGTAATTTGTTACGCTGGTTTTCTTCTTATATTACAAAAAGAACTCAAATAGTAGTTATTAATGGATTTAGGTCTGAAAGTATAGATGTCACTTCTGGCGTACCTCAGGGCTCCACACTTGGACCTCTCCTGTTTATTATTTATATTAATGACATAAAGCAGTGTTTTCATAATTGTAAATTTTTACTATATGCTGATGATCTAAAAATATTCAACTCAATTACAAACCTCAACGATTGTGAGTTAATCCAACAGGACCTAAATAGATTATCTGATTATTGCAGAATGAATAAATTAACATTAAGCCTACATAAATGTAATTCTATCAACTTTTCAAAAAAAAAATGCATTATTAATTATAATTATTCTCTTTGTAATGTTACATTTAGTAAAGTTTTATCTGTTAGGGACCTAGGAGTTATCTTGGATAATAAATTACACTTAAATCTTCATATTGACAAAATTGTTAACACTGCTTTCAAAATGTATGGATTTATCATGAGAACATCCATTGACTTTAAGAAGCCCTATACTTTTTTACATTTATATAAATCCCTTGTACGTTCCCAATTGGAATATGCCGTTCCTATTTGGCACCCTCTTTTTAAAAAGTATTACATTATTAGAAATGATAGAAAATGTCCAACGTAAATTCTTAAGATCCATGAGTTACAGATGCTATGGCAATTACAATATGTCGTACGCAGATTTGATAGATAAGTATAAACTACTATCCCTTCAATCAAGGCGCAAACTTCTTCAATGTATGTATGCACGGCATTATACATAGCAAATTTGATTGTACAGAATTGACCAACAAATTAAATTATGTTATTCCTAGAACAGCCCATATCCGAGGACTGTGTAATCGTAAACTTTTTGCAACAGGTAAATTTCGTACTAATGCAGGAATAAGATCACCTCTGCATCAATTAGTTGACAATTACAACAAAGAATTCATTAGTGTTGACATTTTCCATTTATCCGAGAGCCAGTTCAAGTGCCAAATTAAAAAAAAAATACTGGATAATATTTGATTTATTTACATACATTCTTTTAAATACCTACTGATCATCATAAGTACTTTAG
This sequence comes from Leptidea sinapis, assembly GCF_905404315.1. Classification (NCBI taxonomy): domain Eukaryota; kingdom Metazoa; phylum Arthropoda; class Insecta; order Lepidoptera; family Pieridae; genus Leptidea; species Leptidea sinapis. The sequence goes on from NC_066301.1 coordinate 8,097,421, forward strand.
GTTAATATCATTGTATATATAGTCATAATTTAGTGTAGATTTGTGTAGATAATTATTTCTTTTGTTTTCCTTTTTGTGTTTATTAATTGTTTGATTTCTATAAATTAAATTTACTCCAACTAGCCATAATATTAAGAACATTGTGTATTTCTCTTTAGTTTCAATTAGTATTGTATAAACATTTATTTTTGTACCTAACATTGAATACCTCTAAGTTTTTCATAGTAAGATGTGGATAGCGTATCTGACTACAATTTTATTAGACTTAATTGTTATTTCTTTATGTATCTACTTTGTAAGTTGTAGTTGTTTGCTTTTCCTAATAAAAAAAAAAAAGGTCCCTACCCTCAAAATTGCCGAGACGACGACAGCAGATATCCTCCCTAACGTACACACATACCCCGGCATGAGGCAAAAAATAGTGCTCAATTTTGTACCCGGGGTACGTTAAATATGACGTATCGCTAGGTCGAGATATCTGCGTCTCCGTAAGGAAACACAAGGCCGGCTGCGCCGTCTCAAGGTGGTGGTGTACTGCGTTTAAATGGGAGTGAATTCACCTGATATTGCAAAAGTCCACGTTGAGTGTGGAGCGGGGTGCCGTGGTGTTACTGCCTCGTTTGTTCTTGGTCATGCGCGGTTCTGTGCCCTCCCCAGAATACGAAAGGCAGCCCGAGCTAGAGTGCTCGGGGAGGGATTCTCCGACTCTGGTAGAGCCGGTACCCTCCTGGGGTAAAATCTTTTTAAGTTCCGCTGTCATGTTCGGGTGGAGGGGGGGGGGGGAATGGCCACCGGTCCTCGACACTAACCTATGCGAAACATAGATAAGTGGTAATTAACCCGGACGAGCCTGGCCCGATTGTGCTGGCGTCAAAAGACGGCAGCGTGACTCTCCGACTTCTAAAAAGCCCTTAGTCGCCTCTTACGACACCCATGGGCCTAGGACTCCCCTATTCTTTTTACGCCCCGGGAAAAGTACAGGGCAAACATAGAAGATAAGTAAGTGGAAAGAATGCGAGTGCTGGCTGTGCCCAGGACGAACACTGCACATTAGATATCGTACGTTTGTTCTCCCATAGAACAAAGAGGGGTAGTACAGAAGTTTTACTTAGTAAAAACCTTTCTAATTAATAGCAACTTTAGCTGCTCGATACTAAGGTTCATTTTAAGTTGCACTCAGTTCGTAGCTACGGTGGACTTCTTATACATTGATAAATTAGTTATTGGGCCTCAAGATTTTATGTTGCTTATTATGTCTCCATATTGGATAACTACTTAGGTATAAGGCGTGTGAAAAAAAACAGAAGGCGACATTCTAAAGCAAACTAGCTCTTTGTTGTAATATCGAGGAACAATCAGAAAAAGCCAAACTTACCTTACATAAGAAGTAATAATAATAATATTGACACACTTTTACACATATTATCTTGCCCTAAACTAGGCATAGTCTGTGCTATAGATTGAAAAACAACGATAAATTTAATACAATATACTTACTTATACATACATATATAAATATCCATGACTCGGAAACAAACATCCATATTCGTCATATAAATGTCTTCACCTGGGACCTCTAGCACAGTAGGCACTGTCACTGACCACTGGGCTTTATAGCATATGGGTCGTTAAATTTTAATTAATTTTTACATACTTTGCCTTCGATATGTTTAAGTAGTATTCTTGTTGCTTCAATTGGTAACTGAATCATAATATAAGACGAACTAATTGTATTTCTTTTTATGCATGTATCTAGAATTAGTTTAAAAGTTTGTTTTAATACTATACTAGTAATTTTTATTTCACAAGGAAATCATCACCGTAACATAGTTTATCTACACCCATGCTTTAAATCATCTATTAAAGATACTAAAACAGTTAGCTTATTGCGAACATTAAAACACCCAACGTTCTAATAACCATTACATCATCTAAACGAGTGTTGTAATGAAATTCAGTACAATAATACCACACTCATTTGGATGATGTTATGGTCACTGGGACTGGCTTTTTTATTGTTAGCAGAAAGCTAACTGTTTCTGAATCCTTTAAAGAGGATTCATATTATGGGTGTAGATAAAGTCTTGTGTGCAACTGATGATAATTAGGTATTAAAACACTCAAACAAACCCACATTCGTGCTTTAATACCCCTTATTACACAATAGTTGCATAAAAAACTATTATTGCCTTTTTAAGTACTATTTTGGATTTTTATGATGGAAAAAATTGAAATACTACGTTAAAAATGCTTTGTAAGCGTTCAAAGGAATAATAATATTTTATATGAAAATTCAGTGCATAATTTCCAAATTTTCCTGTAACAATTAACAAACTTCCTTTGTTCAAAGCTACGCTAATTCATAGGAGACTGCAGTAAGAAAACCTTGTTATAGTTATAAGCTCCGCACTTATTAAGAATTGCAACGCCATCGATAAGAATTTAACAAAATTAAATTTACTCATTGAAATAAATTGTTCACACAATTATCTTTTTAAATCCCTTAAAAATTGATGGGCAAAGATAAATATCAAATTCCAAATTCCGTTTTAAACATGGATGATATATAATCTTATTTAGTTATAGAGCGCGCCCATTTATTATCCAACTTCTTTTGTTTTATGAAAATAAGGGACGAGAGGAGCAGGATGTTTAGCTGATGGTAATTGATACGCCCTGCCCATTATAATTAAATGCCGCTCAGGATTTTGAAAAACCCGAAAATTCTTAGTGACACTACAATAATGCATTCGACTTAAGACTTAAGATGATAAGTCTCATTTGCCCAGTAATTTCACTAGCTACGGCTCCCTTCAGACCGATACACAGTAATGTCTACACACTATTGCTCACGGCAGAAATAGGCGCCGTTCTGGTACCCATAATCTAGCCAGTATCTTGTGCAAAGGAGCCTCCCACTGGTACTTCTTAAAAGAAGGAGGCTCTAAATTTGTCCTGTGTGTGTTATTTATGTTTGTTACTTAAAAATAACACAAAGTGTTATTTTTTTATGGTTTTGTTATTTATTATTTTCTTATGGTTATAAACATAAACATACTTACATACAGTCACGCCAGTCTCCCAGAGGTAGACAGAAATTACGCTGCTCACTTTGCCTCGGTCCTGACGAGTATCCATTCCTGGCCTAACCACTCACATCAAACCCTTTGTGAACATGTGTTTGCCACTTCTAGTCATAAAAGCTGAACTTTTCCAAAGTGGTGATAAAATGGTAAAATGACTGATTTAATGGTTACATTAACATTAATAAGTATAATAATTTGACACAAACGAATAAATAAATTTTTCATCTCAAGAAATAATAGGAGGAGATTAAAGTAGATTGACGGACTGGGATTTAAACATTATGTTAAAAGTTAGTTGTTAAGAAGTTAAAAGGCTTAAAATTTTTAAGACTTCATTAATGATTCTTATTCTGATATATGATCTGATTCTTAATGCTACAATAATTAATATCGATGTGTTTTACTGTTATTAGATGTAATCATAAAATTTTTACTCACTGAGTTTCTTGGGGCGAGAAGCCAAAGTAAATTTGTCATGTAAGCCTGATTACATTGATCCAATAGGATCAAAGATACAATTAATCGAATAGGATTTAAAAGAATGAACATATTTTGAATTAAAAGTTTCACCTGATTCCTGCCGTCGAATTCCACCTTCGCACGACAGGCCACAAGTTAGGATATCATCCCCACCATCTGGACGTGGCGGTCCTCCACACAGCGGTTTTCGAGGAGCTTTCTTCCACATACTACAAAGCTGTGGAATGACCTTCCTTGTGCGGTGTTTCCGGGACGACACGACATGGGTACCTTCCAATAAAGCGCGTACACTTTCCTTAAAGGCCGGCAACGCTCCTCGTTTGCTCGTATGCTCGTTTGTCCTCCTTTTCCATAAAAAAAAGGATATGTCTTAATATTTAAAACTACATATCTATGAAATAAAACTATTAAAAAATTATGCAGATGTATGCGCGCTCTACATGTTTATGTATGTTGTAGAGCAGGTAGCCACTCACACATTGACAATAGTTCTATACTGAACACTTATTGCTAGTAAATAATCCGGTAGCGGGACTAAAGGCAGTGTCGGGACAAAAAGGTCTGGAAGAGGATTAGAATACATCGGCAGATTGTATCGTTACCTTTGACACTTGAAGGATTGCGCGTATGATGTTAATGAAAGCCGGCGAGATTCGATCAATTTGTCGGACATACTTTAGTAAATCTAGATTGCGTCCAATACTACACAATAATAAGTCACTCATATTAGCAGCGCTTAAAATTTACAATTAATTATAAATTGAGTTAAACAATTCATCTTGGTATAAAATTTTGAAAACAAAAACTGATATGTCTTCGATACTTCTTGCTCTTTAAGGATCTTTATTAAAAACTCTTGAAATCTCTCAAAAAAAAACATTTTGTATTTTGTTATGTGCTAGCATTTTCTAGACGTTATTCCGAATCGAATACGCCATCACTTATATTTTTAAAAGCAGTGGGAGGCTTGATTATGGATACTACAACGGCGCCTATTTCTGCCGCGAAGCAGTAATGTGTAAACATTCACGGTCTCTCAGTGTAACTCCTACCAGTTTTCTCTTAATTACCCTTTGAGCCACCTGAAGTTTGTGGAGGATCTCCTTAGTAAAAAGTTTTTACTAAAAACCCAAGTCTCAGCCCCATACGTAAGGACGGGCAAGATGCACTGGTCGTGAATACGAGCTTAAAAAAATATTTATTTCACATTAATTACGACCTATGGGCGAACTCTTGCAATTATAATTATTTTGTTTACCTTTTCCTCTACTATGAATATAAAATATATAATCCAAATAGTAAGTTCACATAATTTATTTAATCGTAGAACATCATGTTGGCCGAACACAAACAACAACCCACATACACTTTTTTCGGAAACAAGAATGCCCACACAAACGATTTAACATTACTCGTAGTATCTGGCTCTTATATAATGCAATACGATTATAGCCCCTAATTACATGGCATTAGGACTTTTTCATGTAAGCTAGATGAGACGTGGCTTGATGATCGTTTTATTCACAGAGCTATTGAGTAAGCTTTATTAGAAGTTTGTATGAACCTGGAGTGATATTTAACGACATAGTATGAGATTGCAGTTGACAAGTGTTATTAAAAATAAAAAAATATTTAACGGCCTTACAAATAAACATAGTATAAAGTTATTCCAGGAATTTTTTTTTTTGAAATGAAAATAAGGGTTCAAATGAGCAGGACGTTCAGCTGATGGTAATTGCCATCGGTACGCCTTGCACATTACAATGCAGTGCTGTTCAGGCAATTCTTGCAAAATTCAAAGATTCAGAGCGGCACTACTACTGCGATCATCTTATTGAGACATAAGATGTTAAGTCTCATTTGCCCAGTAATTTCACTAGCACATTACTGCTTCCTGATAAAAATAGACGCCATTGTGGTACCCATAATCTAGCTGGAATCCTGTGCACACAATTAGTATTATCTGAAAATATCGTAACGAAGACAAAACGACTCCAAATCTTTGGCGACACTCAGACAAGACATAGTACGCTATTAAGAGACAAATGTAAATTTTATCTCCAATTTTCACATAATTTAACAATCCGAAGCCGTGTCTTTGATAGTAAGTTGGAAGTTATGTTCTCTGTGAATATTTTAAAAAATTACATTTTATAATTGGTGCTTTGACTATTAGATAAATGGGAATTAATTTGTGAGTTTGAGATTTTGTTTTTTAATTTCTGATGACCCGCGGGGCAAGAATGTGACCTGTGACTTGTGACGTAAAAATTATTTGAATAATAGATTTTGCGTCTCACAAACTGGTCATAATTTTAAACGGGCTTAATGTCAAAGTTGACAGTTGGTACGCGACGTTCCTAGGGACTTTAGTATCTATAATTTTAATAAAATTCTCGTGTCGCGGTGTTTGATACCAAACTCCTCCGAAACGGCTGAAACGATTTGTATGAAATTTTGTGTGCATATCGGGTAGGTCTGAGAATCGGCCAACATCTATTTTCCATGCCCCTAAATGATATGGTGACCCACCCCAAAATTTTTTTATTTTATTTGTTTACAATTTTTTTATTTTTATTTTATTATGATCTTGCATTGAAAAATACATGACAACATCAAATTTTCACCTTTTTACAACAAACTCCTGTTTTAAATGGCCATTTTTGTATTATTCTGTTCCATCCATATATTCGCAATATAGTTGCAATATGGCAAAACAACGTTTGCCGAGTCAGCTAGTTATCTATATATCATTTCCTATAAGCAGGTGTTTTTTTTATCGGAATGCGTTAACTTCCATAATTTTCATCAAATAAACTATCTTTTAAACTATAGGTTTTTTAAAAAAAATAGTGCAAACCGTTAGCAGTATAATCTAATAATTTGTTGTATTGTTAACTAGTTGCTGTCCGCGACCTCGTCTGCGTGGACGTTTAGTGTCGTGTAGAGTATTATTATTACTATAACAACAAAAATATTATGCCATATGAAAATTAAAATTCAATCTATTCAATAGTTTTTGCGATTTGCCCTGACATACATACACACAAACATAAAAATATTATTTAAACTACTTTTTGGCTTCAGTATTGTTTGTAACACACATCGTAAATAATATTCGCTCATTTTTAATATTATATGTATCTAAGGATATCTAGTAATAAGGCGTATAGACGATCTATAACACAGAACAGAAAAACCTAGCTTTTCCTGTTCTGTGGTCTGTAATCATTTTGTTGTATTCTTTCAGTGTGAACGTTTATTGCGTGCAAAGTATTGGCTCCGGTCCCTTGTTAGAAAAAAGGAATGAATCTCTTAATTCATCTTTTTTTGTGTGTATGTTACCTGCGCTTTGTCACGACACACTAATGATTTATGAGTATTATCATGCCTGTCTCCCAGTGGAGAAGGTGGAAAATTCATACCTTTATTAGCTGGGACCTGACATACCTCCCATAGTTCAGTCGAGCCGACTTTACTAGACCGAAAGGTACATGTCGCATCTAAAGATTTTATCTCTTCAAAATCAACTTTAAAACCTCTGGTATTCGCGAAAGTAGGTATTTACTTGTTTATTTTATTAATTAAATTTATTAATAAAAAATATATTGGATTGAATCTGCAATGTAACATTAACTATTTAAATCTGCTAAAGTTTTATGTTAAACAAATAATTATTTCCATTCCCAGTCAAGCCCGACTGATCAAGCGATAATTACCGACGTGCCAACAAAAAAGTATCTCGGATGATTAAACAAATCAAATCGTTAAAATTCTAGCAAACGGTCATTGCCACGTGAGAAATATCTGATACACGTAGGGTACGACACACAAAGTACATACAATAAGATACCCAGACCCTTTGAAATAAGGTCGTATTTACAATGTATGATCACTCAAGGATCATTGTTTTTGTTTTTGATTTAAGAATTCCAATAAAAAGTGTCTGTCCCGTCATGGCGCTTATTAAATATTTCGTTGTAACGACTTAATCATTGAAATTTAAAAACCACAAACGTTCTCTGAATATTTTATGATTGGATCTCAACCAACGCCTGAGACCTGCCCTGGTTAAATTATAGTTTGTTGAAAATGTCAAGTTTTTGCTGTGTAAGGATAATACAAGGATAATAGGATTATGCGTCATTCCATATTAAGTCTCACGATGACGGATGCAATGAGATTTAATCGGGGTCATTGTGTGATGCGATCAAATAAATAAAAATAAATAAATACAGAGTATGCCAGCCAATAAGAACTCAAGAGCGAGTAGTAACGCTGTATGTAGGTTTGACAACGAAAAAATATTGTTTTAAAATTACGATTACATACCTATCTATATTATTGGAAAAACTAAGCAATTTTTAAAAGGTGACCTTATACCTATGACGATGACCTAGGTAGATACAGTTTTGGGGAAGGAAGACAACCCTAATAATTGTCGTCAGAATTGGTAAGAGTCACGCGAAAGAGAGGCAATTTCTAGTTACTTCAAAATTTAGTGAAATGATGTGATTTATCGATATCAAAATCTAAATTATCGATAAGATGCTCCGTTGTCTTTCTATTTATTTGTAATCTATATATATATAAAAATGGATTGCTGTTCGTTAGTCTCGCTAAAACTCGAGAACGGCTGGACCGATTTGGCAAATTTAGGTCTTGAATTATTTGTGGAAGCCCAGAGAAGGTTTAAAAGGTGAAGAAATAGGAAAATGCTGCTAAATTAAATAAAAACAACAAATTTGTTTTTCCTTTGATGTGTCCATACATAATTTCTATGAGAGAATTTATTGACGCACGGTTTGACAGTTCTGCTGTGAAACAATTTTATCACGACAGCAGTGTGCTTATTTTACGAAGTAATTTTTGATGTTATGATATATTATTGACAAATTAATATAAAAACATTATTTTATTTATTATATACAGAACAACGTCTGTCGGGTCAGCTAGTATAAAAATAATAACGTAGACATCATACATAATTTTATTTTTTCAACCTGATTCCTGCCGCCGAATTTCACCTTAGCACTACACGCCACAAGTTACGATATCATCCCCACCATCTGGATGTGTGGCGGTTTTTTTTTTTGCGCCCAAGCAAGGGAATGGGCTACCCTCCGGGATAACGACGGGAGGGAGGTGGTGAATGCGCATGCATACCAACGCAGCCCTAGTCTGCGTTGGTTATGTGGGACTCACGTGAAAACCTAGGTGCCTACCCACTAAACACCACCTGCAGTTGGCTTTGGGCAGGTGCCCTCTAAGCCTACATCGAAGGCGACCTTCTCTTGGGGAGAGAGAGGCGCAAGCGGCACTCCCTATGGAGTTTCCGCTGGGATATTGCACAGAAGGTGCTATCTAATTGGGACTAGTGACATCAGAAGGATGATCACAAAATAGAGGTGAGTCTAAATGCGTCTGATTGTCCCCGGATGCCAAGAGGCGTTCCAGGTCAGACGAGAGTTTGTTAGGGGGATCGGAGAGGGTGTGTCTGGGCCTCCTGACTTGATAACGTGAAGGAGAGGGGGCGGTATAATCCGCTGCCTCCTTAATCAGGGGATTTAGGTGATTGTCTGAGGACTTAAAGAAAGTTTCGGACAAGCACTTTAGGTGTTGTTGGATGGTGGGGAGCTCTAAGTCCCGGTAAGGTCTGCGTTTCTAACGCACCAGTGGGCATTGAGAGCCTTACGGCAGAAAATGGATTGGACTGTTTGGAGTTTATCTATAATATAGGGTTTCGCATGAGCGAAAACTGGAGCGGCGTAAGTCATAACCGGTCGAATGCAAACCTTGAAGAATGTGCCTACCTAACATACTGTTTAGGCGGTACAGATAGAAGCGGGCTGTTCCGGTCACCTTCTTGACGTGGGGCCTGAAGGTGAGTTGGGAGTCGAGGGTCACACCCAAGTACTTGGCTGTGGACCTGAAGGGGATAGGGGAGCCTAATAGATGAATGGGTCGGTCCCGGCAGAAGCGTCTGCGCTTAAAATCAAAACGGACTGCGGAGCTTTTTTTCCGGGTTGACCTCAATACGCCATTTCCTAAACCAGTCACCTAGCTCACTTACTGAGCGTTGGAGCCTGGAGAGTACTGAAGATATCTGTTGGGACTGGACGTAGAGAGCGGTATCGTCAGCGAAGAGAGAGAGTTGGACTCCATTTCTAGGGATGGGAATATCGTTGGTATACGATATGTATAGAAGTGGTGAGAGCACTGAGCCCTGTGGTACCCCAGCCATGAGCAGGCGAGGGGAGGAGAGGACACCTTCGTGTCTGAAACGAAAGGTACGTTTGTGAAGATAAGAAGCCACTATGCGGACTAATCGGGATGGGAGGCCTAGAGCGTGGAGTTTATATATTAGGCCTTCGTGCCAGACTTCGTCAAAAGCCTTGGCGACGTCGAAGAAGACAGCGATTGTCTTCTTACGTTTGGGATAGAACCCGCTGTAGATGTACTCTACAATGCGGTGGACTTGCTGAGGACAAGAGTGCTTAGCACGAAAGCCGAATTGTTGATGTATTATTAAGGGAGGGCCGTCCGTTGGAAAGAGATGCTTTCTCATACGGAACAGAATAACCCATTCAAAGACTTTCCCCATAGCCTTGAGGCGGCTGATGGGGCGATGGTTGGAGGGGATATTGAGGGGTTTTCCTGGTTTAGGGATCCCTATAACTATGGCCTCTTTCCAAGCGGTTGGAAAGAAGCAGTGGTCGAGGCAGGCGTTGAAGAGGAGGACAAGAAAGAAGATCACCTGCTCGGGGAAGTGTTTGAGCGCCAGGTTGGAAATACCGTCGGCTCCTGGAGCTTTGCGAGGTTTTAATCCACGGATGATGGATTTAACCTCCTCTACAGTAGCTGGAATGGGATCATCGGTGAGAAGCATTGAGTTCAGGCGGCTGACCTCATCCTACACCGACGCTACGTGGAGGGGTTCAAAAGAAGAAGCGCTTTATCCCTGTCCTCAAAAGCTGTACTGCCGTCGGGGCGTATCAAAAGCGGAGTGTGGAATATTGCGTCAGTACGAAGGGCTTTTGCCACTTTGTAATACGCCTGGTGTGAAGGGGAAATATTCTCCATGAGTGAATCCCAGTTGGAATTCCTCAATTCGGAGAGACGTAACCTAACTTGGCTCTGGAGGAAGTTAGCGCGAGGCCTATAGTTGGGCGTTGGGTACTTGGCGGCTCTTCTGAGAGCTGCATTCTTGGCTCTAATGAGGTTCATGACATCGAGTGGGAGCTTATGGTTGTTAACCTTAACCACCCGCTCGTTATCATGGAGAGCGGACTGCACTGTTTGAGTAAGTGCTTTTACCGTGATGTCAATCTTATCCGTACTATCGAAGTAGTTGGACGAGATTGCATATGGTGAATTGCGGGCATCAAAAGTTGATGCAAGAGACTCCCTATAACCCTCCCAGTTGGTGAGGGTTTTAGGGTGAGTGGTGGTAGGGGTGGGGGCATGGGGCCCGAGCTTGAGGGAGACTGGACGATGGTCGAAGCCCAGGTCATCGAGTGGTTCAATCGCCCTTAAATTAAGAGCGACACCCTTGACCAAGGCGATGTCTAAAATATCGGGAGAGTGTGCTACGTTATCCGGGTAGTGTGTTGGAGAGGTGGGACATAGGACGTCTAAGTCCATAGACCTAATTAGACGGCGGAGCTTGATGCCATTCCCGTTTGTGGATAGGCACTTCCAGTCAGTGTGTTTGGAGTTGAAATCTCCAAACAAGATGACTGAGTCACCTAGTGAGAGAAGAGTCTCAAGGTCGCTCTGGAGAGGGATCTTGAGAGTAGGGAGGTAGATTGAGGCTATGATCAGAGACGGATGACCTGACATGCCCAACTGACAGACGGTTGCTTCCATGTTGGTAAGCACTGGAGTAGCGATTTGCGACCAGTGAAGGGATCTCTTGTAGTAAATGGCTGTGCCTCCGCCACGACGGTCGTCGGCTCTGCCATTGTGTACAAGAGAGTAGGAAGGGATCGATAATCCCTTTGAAGCGTCGGGTTTAAGGAATGTTTCTTGGATAAGCAATAGGTCGATGTCCTTATTGCGAACAAATTCCTTAATCTCTGGGAGGTTGGTGCGCAGGCCGCGCGTATTGAATGAGACAAGTGATACGCCCTGAGGCTTCACTCGCCCCATGTTCTGTGATGAAGCGTTACGCGATTGGGACATTAGTACATAGAATTCACCAGGTCCTGGTGCTCTATCATCGCCATAAGGCGCTCATGTGGAGACCTAGCTGATTTGAATTTGTTGGCGAGAATGTTGAATTCTTTTATGTCGAATTCTCCATTCTTCAAGAAACTCAGGGGGTTATGCACTCCTGAGTTTGGTTTAGTAGGTGTTGCCCATCTGCGGCCACTCGGGGTGACTTTCACGGGGCGGGAATTGACATTAGATGTCTGGGAGACCGGGGCTGCTTGTCTCCAAGAAGTGGAGATTAAAGGCCCGGTTGTCCTGTTCCTCAGTTGAGGGAAGTTCGCGCCAGTGGCCGGAGGTGGTCCTGGTATTGAAGACTGCTTCTTAGCAGACTTCGTTGTTGAGGGACGAGGGGCGCGGGGACATCCGCGGTAGTTCGCGGGATGTCCTTCCTGCCCACAAAGGACGCAAGCGGGAGGAGTCTCCGCATCGCGGGTGCGTTTGCACTCCTTGGTTGTGTGAGGCTCTAGGCACTTGACGCACCTAGGCGGGGCTGAGCAGTTTGCAGCTGCGTGGCCATAAAGCTGGCAGCGATGGCACTGCCCTGGGAAGCCCCGTCTGTGTGGAGCTTCTACTCGGATGTTTGAGAGCCCACATACGATGAGCTCTCTCTTGAAGATTTCCCTCGACTCGGGGACATTGGTGAGGATAACCAGAGCCAGTGGGTATTTCCTGCCGGATCGGCTGTAGATTTTGTGTACAGCCTCGGCCTTGAACCCTTGCTTGGTCAGGTCCTCCAGGATGACCTCACTGGGGAGCTCATAAGGGACGCCACGTAGAATGGCTTTCACTTTGCGCTCTTCCGGGAGCGCATCAGTGTGGTAAGCAACACTCTTATTAGTGAGGAGGCGAGTGAGGACTCGGAAGTCCTCCGTAGTCGGGACGACTACGCGGATGGCTTCACCCGTGTTGGTAGCACGGTTGTATTGCACCTTTTTGTCGGCGCAGAGCTGTGCAACATAAGTTCACTTTGCCTTGTCTCGGATGAAGATAGGCGGTGGGGGCTTATTTACAGGGAGGACAGGCGTGCAGCGCGTGGCTGGCTTCATAGATGAGGTGACAGAGACCTCGGGCAAGCTAATGTCGAGAGACATTAGAGGGACAGGGGTTGCTGCGGAGAGTACGTTATCTGAGGTGGTGGCTGAGCGCTTGGACTGGCGCTTCTTCCTGGATTGAACCATGACATCGGGAGGTGTTGACAACGGAGCCAGTGACAGTTCCGTTGTCAGAGTCCTCAGAGGAGGACTGGACTGGCCGCTTTCGGCCGCAGGAGGCGGAGTCGGAGAACTCCATGTCCTCGGAAGTAGATTTGTGAGCGGAGGGCTCATCGTGGGACGCGGGAGAGTCAGCAAGGGGCCGACTTGGAGTGTTGACCGCGGAGGAGACGCTATCGAATAGAGACTGGTCGAATTGGATATTTGTGGCTTTAACCAAAGCCGCAATCTGGACTATAAGGGCGTTGCGAAGGTCCGCTGATGGAGCCATACTGATGAAGCCTCCCCGCCGAGGGCAGGGAGCAACGGGGGTTGGAAGTGGCGCGGCTATCCCTAATGGTTATAGCCGCGAACCGTCACCCTTGGGAAAGCCCAAGTGCAATGGGATCGGGTCGTCCGGTTTCTCTCAGGTCAGGAGGCCTGAGAAACGCACCGGGTCAACGTTAGCCGAGTTAGTTGTCACCGTTAGGTATCCTTCAGCTCAACCGCGATGACACGCAACTCACTTACTACAATAAAATTTGCTGTAAACAAGCTGCGGGCCGGAACGAATTCGACGTAACCAGTCGAACTTGGCGTAGTATACATCGTACCACACGTAGCGGAGCTGCGTAGCGCAGCACTGAGCGTAGCGTGGCGGCGTAGCGGGGCGTGAGCACAGGCGCGTGTAGTTGTCTGCTCGGCGCGGGGGCCGAGACAAGAATGTGTGGCGGTCCTCCACAGTGCAGTTTTCAAGGAGCTACGAAACTGTGGAATGAGCTTCCTTGTGCGGTGTTTCCGGGACGATACGACATGGGTACCTACAAGAAAAGCGCGTACACCTTCCTTAAAGGCCGGCAACGCTCCTGTGATTCCTCTGGTGTTGCAGGAGTGTGAGCGGCGGTGATCACTTAACACCAGGTACGCTCGTTTGTCCTCCTATTCCATAAAAAAAAAAAACAGTGACCACCGACGATCAAATCCCCGTTTCTTTTGTTTGGTGTCGAATGTGGAATAGCTGTTTTATTTACGTCCTACGTTTACTTACGGTTACGTATCTTTTTTTTTTTTTAAGTCTGAACAGATTGCGGCCAAGCTTTTTTCTTTCCAACGGATCAACAATCTTCGTTTGCGTATTCACTTCTACTCCATTTTGTTAGGAAGGCGTGTCTGATATTTCTAAGATGTTTATTTTTTACAGAAATTTAAATGGAGTTCACAAAATATCCTGAGTCGGTGACGGAGCCCGTGGGTGATGAAGTGACCTTCGAGTGCGCCGTCCGTGTTCCGGGAGAGAGGCTGCAGTGGAGGCGGAAGCCGGCCAACGATGACAACTGGAAAGAATGGCTGGAGACACCAGGGACCAGTCAGAAGGACAGCGTCTCGACCAAGCTGGTGATTGAAGTTAAAGAGGATACGCCAGATGCCCTTTATCAGGTAAATCTTTTGATAATTGGTATATTGCTATTTGGTATATAAGTTTATGCAATAGTCCGACAACTACGTGCGCGACTGTCCCACGCGTGTACCTGGAGGCTTCTTTGCACAGGATGCCGGCTAGATTATGGGTACCACAACGGCGCCTATTTCTGCCGTGAAGCATTAATGTGTAAACATGACTGTGTTTCGGTCTGAAGAGTGCCGTAGCTAGTGAAATTAACTCAAGGTGACGAGCGCAATTGTAGCGCCGCTCAGAATCTTTGGGTTTTTCAAGAATCCTGAGCGGCACTGTATTGTAATAGGCAGGGCCTATCAATTATCATCAGCTGAACGTTCTGCTCGTCTCGTTCCTTATAATCATAAAAAAAACCACCCGGTACCCGCTGACATCTTTAATACCCCGTCCCCACCACCGTCTGTCACCCCGTGGGACGGTCGCGCACGTAGTTTTTTTTCATCTAGGTTTTTAGTTTTCCTTCCTTCCTTGTTCGGTGTTTCCAGGCCGATACGACTTGAGCACCTTCAAAAAAAGGCCGGCAATCGCATCCTGTGATTCCTTTGATGGTGCAAGCGTAAAAATATGTTAAAACTTTGCAGAAAGCGGCGTCAGACATTTTTGCCATATTAAAATATCAGTGTTATACATATATTATATGTTATGGTGGAAATTGTTAATTCTGTACACAGGCATCGTAATAATTATTCCAAAATCTAAGAGATTCCGAAGTAAGTTCTTCGCAAGCTCAGTTCATTATCAAGTTGCATGGGGGTAGCGTGTCGCTGAACAAAGACATCCAAGACATGCCAAGCCACGGACTTTAGATTTGCAGAGATAAACTGACACCAAAACGTTCTTAGTCAGTCATGTGAAAGTTATCTATTTATATTAATAATAGTAAATTTACCATTAAACTAATAGGATACAATTTTGATCAATACAAAAATATTATCAAATGAAATCAAAATCACGTTGTATTCTCTTTAAATGAGAGCTGTTCTTGCTATATATCAGCTTGGTTATAGATAGTATCTCAAAGAAAAATTTAAAGAAATAAATATTATGACTGTTCATTGTCAGTACATTTATGAAATTTTAATATATGTTCACAAAAATCGTCACCTTTTTACTCTTAACAGTGATTTTCATTTATTCCCATCACAGAAAAATTGTCACTCTCAGAGTGCCATTTGTTTCCGAAGCGCTAGTAGTGTCTAATATATTAGAAATGACATCAAAAAGAATTGTTAAGGAATCAAATTTGAGAAAATAAATCCCTTTTATGCCTTTTACTTTATTCATGTAGTTCAAGTAAATGACACTGATGAATGTCCAAAGTTTTCTTTTTATAAATACCGCCAAAAACCATGTACTCACCCTTCTGTTTTGTGAAGGTATTCAACTATTTAGTTTTTAAGTATCGATATTTTCCTTAGATAATTTAAATGTCTAGATAGAGTCTTTTGCTGTTAGACAACCGATAAAAACAGGCCAGAAATATAAGTTTAGTGTGTGTGAGAAACTACACTCGCGATATATGACTGTGTTAGTGTGCGTGAATTGCTCAAAATAGAAGTTAGTTCTAAATTCAATTTTTTTCGACATTTTCACAGCTGTCATAAGTCTATCTAGACGTATATTATATGATCTAAGATTTTTTTCATTCTTTCGATTTGAATGATCTTCGGCCGTTTTCAATAACCTATCCATCCCTAGTTTAACTTACTATAGATAGATAAATCTTTCCTTTTACGCTTACTTACATTTCAATAACCTATCGATATAAATCATTGGACGATAACTATTATTAAACGTCACCGTCACGTCACTCATCGGTGACTTTTCGATTGAAAATAAGGGTTCTTTTTCGATTTGAGTCAAAATAAGGTGAAAATAATATTTCAATTCTAATAAAAAAATATTCAAAATTCATGAAAAAAAAAATTAGTTTTGAAAAAGACAAAAATAAAAAACCAAAAACTTGGTTTTTGAATTTTTCCCATAAATTATGCTGTTATGTCAAAAAATTGTTAAAACATAATATGTTGTTGATCTTTTTATTACCTATAACTTTGCTATTTATCTTTTTTCCATAGGACTTGCAGTTTTGCCGGAAATCGAGATAACCCTTTTTACCTTAAAACATCACCCCTTTTCCACTCCCCGACCTCAGATCGCCCCTAATTTATTTTTCCTTTCATTTTTGCTATATTCTTATTCGTTTCCAATGGGTTTCATCTTACTGTTATTTTTTTGGTTTCAAAAATTATCGACACTGGTCTATACTCGTTATTTAATAATTAACTGGCAAAGCCATCGCAAGATTTTTACAATATTATTCTATCTACAAACGTAGATTAGCACGAGGAATAAATAATTTTAAGGATTTTTCCTTTTTTAGGCCAAAGAAGTATAACTTCTTGCGTGCTTAAATACACACACTTTCTTTTTTATTTCAGTGTATAGTCTGGTATGGCGATAAGTTTGGTGTCTGTTCCTGCCCGATTGTCTATAGCAAGAATAGATTTAAGTCGGAATACTCCAGAGAAGCGAGTCATTACAGCACTATTGCACAACACCGTGGTCCTACACTGCAAGGAGCCTATATCTGAACCCCCAGCTATATTGACCTGGTGGAAAGAGAACAAAGTGAGTTTACTTAAAAACTACATTTTTATGATACAGTTCGGATTTTATTTTATGAGTATTACTGGATTTAGTGTATTCTTCTTAATATACATATATAGATTTCAGTGTATAGTCTGGTATGGCGATAAGTTTGGTGTCTGTTCCTGCCCGATTGTCTATAGCAAGAATAGATTTAAGTCGGAATACTCCAGAGAAGCGAGTCATTACAGCACTATTGCACAACACCGTGGTCCTACACTGCAAGGAGCCTATATCTGAACCCCCAGCTATATTGACCTGGTGGAAAGAGAACAAAGTGAGTTTACTTAAAAACTACATTTTTATGATACAGTTCGGATTTTATTTTATGAGTATTACTGGATTTAGTGTATACTTCTTAATATACATATATAGATCCAGTGTCCTGATGTTTGTTTTCAGTGAACTCCTCGTAATCTAATTAACGGATTTTAATGGGGATTACTTCATGGAGTGCAGTTCAGTTCAACTAGAGAGATTGGATAGTTTTTATTTCGGTTGTGTCGCATCATTTTTTTAATTCCAATATTTGTTTTGTATGACATTTTCTATGAGAGAATTTATTGGAGCACGTTTTGGCAGTTCTGCTGTGAAACAATTTCATTATTAAAACAGGCATATTTCACGAAATAATTCTTGATGTTATGAAATATTATTGACAAATTCATAAATAGCACTTCTTTATTTTTTATGTACAGAACAACGTGTCTCCGGTCAGATAGGTATTTTATATTTATAGATATTTTTCTTATGAGAAAAACGGTAATTTATACACACTGCCATTGCAATGCAGCGCTACTCAGAATTCTTGAAAACCAACAATTCTGAAGGGCATTGCCCGCAATGTATCTCTTGTTGACACCCGTTGTTGCGTATGTCTATGGGCGGTTGCCTCACCACTCCTGAGCACGTGAACCTCTTGCCCATTTAATTTTGACACTTTCAATTATGTCTTACTTGTGAGTAGTAGGGATTCGCCGGTTCTGGCTCACAGTAGTAGGGATTCGCCGGTTCTGGCTCCTCGATTCTGGCTCACTTGCTCGTGATGCCTACTAAAAAAAAAAAAAAAAGAAGTTTGGTGTCAAACTGGGGGTTTTGATGTATTTCCGAGCGATTGCGCTGATCCGTTTTTCGATATCTCTTATAGTTTCAAAGTTAGCATTTTAAATTAAACAGATCCATAATCATTAATAATCACTGGTCATTTAGCTAATGATTGGTGAGCGACTCAATGTCTAAATTTCCATGAACGTGATACAGGTAATTTACTAATTACCTCTATCACATTCGTTACTACGATTAAAAAGACAGTTTCTGTATTTATTATTTATTTTTAAACATGATTTAAATAAAGTATATAATAAAACATCATTGCAGATTGTATCATTTTCAAAATATTTGATGAAATCATTCAAACTCTTCTTATTAAACTTAAAGTATAGATACATTATGCAGTACTCGCCACACACTGCGGTATATTCATTCTGTACTCTTGCAGTATTGTAGTTATACATTCTGCAATTCCTTTGTAAAAACATCAGCTGGAATCCCTGAGGTGGACGACCATATGAATCGAAGTATTGTCCAATACCCTGCTCATCAATGTGTATTGCAACCCAGTGAGTGCCTGGCTTATTATCACTATCTAAATTGCTGACAATATAACAGGGCGTTACAACATATATCGGCAATCGGTTTGCCGCATAAACATTATTTTTAATACTGGGATCGATTTTGTTCAAATAATTCTGTATCTCGATTGTATTCATATTAGTTGAGAACAGGGTCTTGTCAGTTGCGATGATTGAATAGTTATGTGGATATTAATAACATAAGCACTTAATAAATAAGGCTTTAATGTACCTTATTCATGTATTTAAAACTTATATGGTTACAATAAAACAAAATATCATTACAAGCGATTCAAATATAAATCTATGAACATTTGATGAAATTATATTTTCATCAATTTTATTATAATATAAAAGCTGATTGAAAACGAACTTTGTACCTACATACTTACGTAGTCATTAGTACAATCTGGAAATGTTGACTCCATTAAACTATCAATAATTGAACTTATCATTTAAGTGCCATTATGTTTCACCACAATATTTAAAACCAGTACTAATCATAAACAAATTTACTTTTACGATATTTTAGTATAAAATGCTAGAACTGTTCAGAAAAATAATCATTGAAGTGGCGTATTCAGTCAAATTATTATATATTTTGTGTGTTGTGTAATTGTTGAGTGATTTGCTGCAATGGAGGTAAGTTTTATCTATTATTCACTTTGAAATTAAAAAGTAATATCATTTGTTATATTAAGATATGTATGTATAATACTATTCTAAAGCAGTCTTATTGTTGTTGTAGAATGCATTCACCCCAACAATGGAAGAAACTACATATAAAACATTTTACTATCCATTATCTGAAGATAGTCAGGATTCATTAAAAGTTCCTCAACTTAAATCCTTGAAGAGGGCCAGCTCAAATGAAAATATAGATGCATTATTCGAAGTGAAAAAAACAAAACAAAAGAAAATATCATCATCAATATCCAGAGCACATGAGAATGGAAGTATTTACATTACAACTAATGCAGATGACGGAAGAAATGCATCACATTTGGTTAAAATAGAAATCTATGATCTCAATAAAATAAAAAACACGCCTGCACAAGAACAATGGAAATACGCTGATTATAGATTAAAATATTATACAATCGACAATAATGAAAGTTATAAGGACATAAAAAAGATTTTATACAATGTTACGAAGAAAATTTTAGAAACAGAAAATTATAAGAAATATAATTTTAACAATAAGTAGGTAGCTATGAAGAAATACATAAATATTAGTTCAGTTTAGTTATTAGTTTATTTATTCTCTTATACAAATAATATTATTATATTCTCATCATTTGGAAAATTAAACATAACGATATGGAACTCTGCTTTGTATGTAATGAGGTTGAAAAAATGATCAAGTGAGTTATTTTCTTTGTAAATTATTTAGTATTATATTATTGATGAAATGTGGCTAATATCATTCACTTATGTTGTAGTCAACCTGTTCTACAAAGTGGAGGAGGTTTTAAGAGAAGAAGTGCAGTATTACAAGGCAGTGAAGACAATGATACAAGTACAAAGAGAGGACGACAAGGGGAACCATCCACATCATCGGGGCTCACCAGTGTGAACGATGAAATGGTGAACTGTTCTTTATGTCAAATCTTAATACGGAAAAGATATTATGCAAATCATCTTAGAAGTAACCTCCATAAGAATAACGTAATGCAATTACATAGTACTTTAAAAAATGTCACAGTACACGAATCGGCTTTTGGTAATAGAATTATCTCATATAAAATTAAGAGTAAATCCAACCAATTACAAACATTCGAAACACCAGAAATGTTTTTGAATTCTATTAAAAATGAAATTATTTCACTATTTGAGGAATCTGTTCGATTGCTTACAATTTTTAAAGTTAATTTTATTCTGCACGCTAATTTTGTTCAAGAAACAAAAAATATTTCTAATGAATTTGAATTTCAAACATGTAGTTATACTATAATGCAGGGTGAGGATTTAAATTTTTTCTTTTCGTCCTTATGTGATATGTTGATGACTAAAATTAGCACATTTGAGAAAAAAGATAGTGGTTGGAGTCTTAAGAAAATAAATGCATTAGACATGAATATAAACAAATTCAATCCATTACGTGGAAAATCATATATTGAATTACCTAAAGAAATCAAATTAAAAAAAAGTGTTATAAATGTACAAAACTCGGATGATTTATGCTTTAAATGGGCTTTGCTTTCTGCATTATATCCAGTTACTAAGAACTCTCAGAGAGTTTCATCTTACAGTAAATATTCAAATAAATTAAATTTTGATGGAGTTACGTTTCCTGTTAAAATGACAGATATACAGAAAGTAGAAAGGTTAAATAATTTAAGTGTAAATGTTTTTGGTCTTGAATACAATTGTAAAAAGAAAGTACATGAATTAGTTGGTCCATTGTATTTAACAAAATCACGGAAAATTGTTCATATCAATTTATTATTTATTTCGCACGGAACAATTAATCATTTTTGCTACATTAAAAACCTATCGCGTTTAGTAAGTGGTCAAATTTCAAACCATGAACATGCAATCTACATCTGTGACGGTTGTCTTTTACACTTCTCAACAAATGATAAGTTATCAGCTCATCAATTGAATGATTGTTGTCATATTAAAGTGGAATTGCCTAATACAGAAAAAACTTTAAAAGATTGGTTTGAACAACCAATTTCAAACAATGTCTTAAAATTTGATAAATTTAATAAGATGTTACAAATACCCTTTGTTATATACGCGGATTTTGAAGCTTTCCTTAATCCAATTCAGACATGCTTTAACGATCCATCAAAACCTTATACAACTAATGTTCACAAACACGAAGTTTATAGTTTTGGGTACTATATTAAATGTTCATATGATGATAGTTTATCAAAATATGAAACATATAGTGGTCCTCATTGTACTCATGTCTTTATGAATCAGTTGTATAAAGATTTAGAAGTGATTTGTACAAAAAATTATTTTGTCATAAGTCCAAAACCTTTGACTTCCAATGATGATGAAATTATTTCACAATGTAAAGACTGCTTTATATGTCAATCTAATTTAAATGGTGAATGTGCATTATACTTTGACTCGCATACAGGAAATTTTAGAGGAGTTGCACACGAAGTATGTAAGACAAAGTTTAGAATCCCCTATCACATTCCAGTTTTTTTACACAATCTTAGTCAATATGACTCTCATTTTATTGTTCATGCATTAAATTCTATTGAAGGGGAAATTGATATTATTCCACAAACGAAAGAAAAGTACATTTCTTTCACAAAAACGATAAAATTAAATAATCATAAAATTCAATTGAGATTCGTTGATTCGTTTAAATTTTTACCTTGTAGTTTAGACAAACTTGTTCAAAATTTGAAGGAAGAACAATTTCAAACATTAAAATATAATTTTCCAAATAATAATGATTTTTTACGTCTTAGAAAAAAAGGAATTTATCCATATGAATTTATGTCATCACATGATTCCTTAAAACTTTCAGCACTCCCTAGTCGCGATAAATTTTACAATACATTAACCGACACACATATTTCCGATGAAGATTATGAACATGCCAAGGATGTTTGGCAACACTTTCATTGTCAAAATATGTCAGATTATTCTGATTTATATCTTAAAACCGATGTTTTACTTTTAACAGATGTGTTTGAAAATTTCCGAGCCTTATGTTTGCAAACATATGGTCTAGATCCAGCTCATTATTATACAGCACCTGGGTTAAGTTGGGATGCTATGTTAAAATGCACAAAAATTAAATTAGAATTACTTCAAGACTTTGAACAAATAGCTTTTATTAGATCGGGCATTCGAGGAGGTGTATCTCAATGTAGCAATCGTTATGCCAAAGCTAATAACAAATATATGCGAGAATATGATAAAGACACACCAAACTCATTTTTAACTTATCTTGATGCTAATAACCTTTACGGATGGGCCATGTCTCAATTCCTTCCTACAGGAGGTTTTGAGTGGGTAGATGTCACAACTAATTTTGATGTCCCTGATGATTATGAATATGGTTTTATTTTGGAAGTAGATCTAGAATATCCTATTGAACTGCATGATTTACATTCTGACCTACCCTTATGTCCCGAGAATATATGTATTGGTAATACAAAAGACATAAAATTAGTTCCAAACCTTCGTAATAAAATTAAATATGTGATTCACTACAGAAATTTAAAGCAATGTCTGACAATGGGTTTAAAATTACAAAAAATTCATAGAATTTTAAAATTCAAACAATGCGCATGGTTACAATATTATATAGATTTAAATACAAGCATGCGTAAACTAGCCACATCTGATTTCGAAAAAGATTTTTATAAATTAATGAATAACTCAGTGTTTGGAAAAACAATGGAAAATATCGAAAAAAGAGTAAATGTAAAATTATTGAGTCATTGGGAAAATCAGGGTAAAATTCTAGGCGCACAAGATTTAATTGCTAAGCCAGAATTCCATAGTTTATCTATTTTTAATGAAAATTTGGTTGCAG
Source organism: Leptidea sinapis (assembly GCF_905404315.1). NCBI lineage: Eukaryota > Metazoa > Arthropoda > Insecta > Lepidoptera > Pieridae > Leptidea > Leptidea sinapis. The sequence continues at coordinate 8,120,640 of NC_066301.1, forward strand.
TTCAATTACGAAAGACGAAATTGTTCCATAATAAACCTATTTATTTGGGATTTTGTATATTGGATATTTCTAAAACTCTAATGTACGACTTTCACTATAACTATATGTTTAAAAAGTTTCAAAACAAATTAAAATTATTGTACACAGATACTGATAGTTTAATATATCAAATTTTTACAGATGATTTTTACAGAGATATAAAACCTGATTTACATTTGCGTTTCGATACCTCGGACTATACAGAAAAAAATATATTTGGCTATCCAAAACTCAATAAAAAGAAGTTAGGCTACTTTAAAGATGAAAACAATGGTAACATATTTAATGAATTTGTAGGACTTAGATCTAAAATGTATGCATTAGATGTTGAGGGAAAATTCACAGCTAAAGCTAAGGGGGTTAATAAAAGTGTTACTAAGAATATGAAAATGGAAAATTATAAGACTTGCTTATTTGAAAATAAGAACGAATATTGTTCAATGCTTAGATTTAAGTCAATAAAGCATAATATTTTTACTCAAAGAATAAATAAATCTAGTCTGTCATTTAATGATACCAAACGGTACATTTTACCAAATAATATTGATACCTTAGCTTGGGGTCATCATAAAATAGAATAAATATTATATTAAATTTTAAGAATAAATTATTATAGTTTTAAAAAACCAAATGAGAGATTATTGTATTTAGATGTATAAGTTGCGGAGTAAAACATGATGTACTGTATATTGTTTCAATTATAGATTTTTCTGTTTAAATAAATGGTGGTTTAATAACAGATTGTTTCATTACTATACTAAACCTTAACACACATAGACGTAGTAGATAATGCATCATTTCAATCATCCATTCACTGCAATAGTTGCTGGTCCAAGTGGATGTGGAAAATCAGTTTTCGTAAATAATTTTATAAAATTTTTGAATGATATCTGTGATGCAAATTTTACCCAAATCACCTGGTGCTTTGATGAAATGCAGCCTTTATATAATCTCAACCACATTAATTATCTTCAAGGTTTACCTGATTTATCTATGTTTGACGGAAAAAATCCTCAACTTGTAATAATTGATGACCTGATGAGGGAATCAGATGGTCGTATTGTTGATATATTCACGAAAGGAAGTCATCATAGAAACTTAAGTGTGTTTTATTTATCTCAAAATTTGTTTCATCAAGGTAAAGGACAAAGAGATATATCACTCAACTCAAGTTATATAATATATTTCAAAAATCCTCGAGATAAAACCCAAATTCGATACTTATCTCGTCAAGTATTCCCTGAAAATCCGAAATATTTGGAAGATTCTTACAGAGATGCTACCAATGAAGCTCATGGTTATTTAATGATTGATTTGAAACAAGAAACAAATGAATTGTGTCGCGTTAAGACAAAGATATTTCCATCCGATGGATATTGCACTGTTTATGTACCCACAAAAGGGTTTAAATATGGTAAGAATCAAGAAATTTCGATCATTTATAAATGATGCATAGACGTTTAAAGACGCATAAAGATTTGTTAATTGCTCTACATAAACTGAAGCCAAAATATCAAAAAGCTTTATTAAAATCATGTAACAAAACAGAAATAAATTACATTTGTGAATGTATTCATAACGTACTGCGGGGTAACGTTGAATTGGCCGAGAAAGAAAAATCTAAATTAAAGAAATATAAAAATATTCTTCGAAAATTGGTAAGAAAAGGTACGAATAAAATTAGAAAAAATATAATTGTACAAAAAGGAGGTTCATTTCTACCGATAATATTGGGTTCTATTCTAAGTGGGTTGATTAATTCATTTATTTAAGAAAATGGATAGTGCTAAAAAAATGTTACTTATTGAACCATCATTATTGGAGAAGTTAAAACAACACAAAGAAAATGATACGCCAAGATGTCGATTAGATACTGATATGCAAAATATCTTAAGCAGTGACATAGAAGATCGAAAGAAATGTATTTTATATTTGCAAACCCTTCAAAGATATCTAAACTTCGTCAAAGAGGATCGACAACCATACCACATACCACTTATAAATGATAATGATTCATATATTGGTTTTAATCAAGGTCATAATGAAATCGATACTGATTATATAAATCATGATGTGAATAAAATAAACGTAGTTCCTACTCAAACATCAGTGGAGGTTAACAAAAATATTGGGGAAATATACACGAGCTCTGAAATACTGAAACTAATACCGAAAACATATGCTAAAAAAGGTGAACTTTTACTAAATTTGATTTCCTTGAATAAAAATAAAATAAGCTGGGATGAATCTGGTACCGTGATTATAGATAATGAAAAAATACCTGGGAGTAATATTGTGGACTTGGTGAGTGATACCTTGAGAGCTCTTCAGAAAAGTGAACCTATAGGTTGGGAAAAATTCGCAACAACTTTGAAGGAAATAAAAGTACCACTCACTTATATCGGGAACCCAAAGCGAGTGGATTTTATAAACCATTTGCAATTAAAAGAGGTTGAATCTAAATCAGTACCTGACGAAGAATTTTCTACACCAACAAGTAATAAGTACACAGGGAAACTAAAAAAAAGATCGGACTGGGAAAAATGGACCCCATATTAGAAATAAATAAAATTTATTATGATGCATCACATCCTGCTGGCTACAGCACTATTGATAAATTGTCAAAAGCAATGAAGGGTAAAATGGACAGAAATAGTGTCTTAAAGTGGTTACAATCACAAGAAACATATACATTACATAAACCTGTTCAAAGAAAATTTTCTCGTAACAGATATATTTTGTCTAATATTAATGAGTTATGGCAGGCCGATTTAAGTGATATGAGATCTTATTCTGAATATAATGATGGTTTCAAATACATACTTTGTGTTATTGATGTCTTTAGTAAATATGCGTATGTTCGAGCAATGAAAAAGAAAAACTCTGAAACAGTTAAGGAATGCTTTGAAAGTATTTTTGCTGAAGCTAATACTACACCTACACATATACAGTCTGACAAAGGAACTGAATTTGTTTCCAAATATGTACAAAAATATTTTAAATTAAAAAACATAAATTATTATACAACCAATAATCCAGATATTAAAGCAAGTATTGTCGAAAGATTTCAGAGAACTCTTAAAACGAAAATGTGGCGCTATTTTACACACAAAAATACTCATAAATACATTGATGTTTTACAAGATCTAGTGCATTCATATAATCATAGTTTTCATTCTAGTATAAAAATGTGTCCATGTGATGTTAATAATACAAATATAATGAGTGTATGGCAAAATTTATATGATAGAGAAAGTAAGATAAAAACATCAATTAGTATGGTGAATCCAAGAATTCACGTTGGAGATTATGTTAGAATAACAAAACATAAACATATTTTCCAAAAAGGATATGAATCAAATTGGAGTGACGAAATATTCATCGTATCTACCATAATACACCGATCTCCGTTTGTAGTATTTACTTTAAAGGATTTAGAAGGCGAAGAGATAGTTGGTACTTTTTATGAAAAAGAGTTACAAAAAATCATATTCGACCCCACTACTAAATACAAAATAGATAAAATAATACGCTCTCGATATACCGGTAACAGAAAAGAATTGTTGGTGAAGTGGAGAGGTTATCCAAATAAATTTAATAGCTGGATATTAGCTTCTACTTTGAAAAAAATATGAATAAAGATAGTTTTTATTTAACTTTACTAAGCAATAGTTCTATGGATTATTTTCCTGATAATACAACAACATTATTTTCTACGAAACTGCCAAAACCAACAATACTAGAAGGTGAATGGAGGGTTGGAGTAGTAGAATTTCAGTACCCATGCACTATGTTCACCGTTCAAGAACATGAAAACATTATTTATATAACAAAGTTGATGCAAGTACCCAATGAAAGTAAACCGTCATATGTTTATTACAAGACACATATTCCAGCCACAAATTACGATAACATAAATCATATTTTGATGGCACTGAATAACACTCGAGAAAAAATTAAATTTAAGTGCGATGAGGTTTCAAGGATTGTAGTTGCTACGATAACGGATGAATCCATAAAATCTGTAACTCTATCACCTAAATTATGTCTTCAACTAGGGTTCGAACCAAACAGGAACCTCGTTGAAAAAAATTTTGGAAAGTGTCCAGCTAATTTGCATTTGGGTTTACCGTCTCAATTATTTGTTTATTGTGACATAGTGGAGCCTCAAATCGTTGGAGATGTTATGACACCCCTTTTACGAATAATACCATTGGATCCCTCAAAATACATATATGGAGCGTACAAAATGCACGTTTTCTCTCCTCCCCATTACCTACCTGTGATGCGTAGAGAATTTGATACAATTGAAATAGATATAAGAACAAGCACCGGTCAAAAGATACCATTCCAATTTGGAACAGTGTGCATTAAACTCCACTTTCAAAAATTATAATGTACGGCAAACGTGATAATATTTCATGTCCATATGAACACTATTATACTCACCAGGCCGGATCAGGTATCGGAGTTATTTATAAAGGAGCACCGTATCAAAGAGGTCATGGAATCGGAAGTTTTCTTGGGGGGCTGTTTAGATCTATTTTACCACTACTGTCTAGTGGTGTTCGAACTATTGGTAAAGAAGCATTAAGTACCGGTGTAGGTATATTATCAGATATGGTTAATGCACGCCCCATGGAAGATTCAATAAAAACTCGTCTAAAAGAAGTCAGCTCAAATTTGAAACGAAAAGCTGATGCCAAAATAGATAATATCAACATGTTTGGATCTGGGTATATAACAAAACGAAAACGTCGTTCTGCGATCATTCCATCATTGACTGCGAAAGCGAAAGCTATTAAAAAATTAAAATTGAATCAAAAACAAATCAAAGATATATTTACTGATTAAATATGTCATTTTTACATAGTCAGTCTTGTGAATGCATTAAGTCCGAATTGGATTTATTTGCATTACCATCAACTCAAACTAGCATTGAAAGTGGACTATGGATTCATTATAAGCCCATTTGATCACTTGCTGATGATGGACCAATAGAATTTCAAGTACCTGGGGCAGGTGATGACTATGTGGATTTATCCCATACTTTACTCCATATAAAAGCTAAAGTTTTGAATCAAGATTATACAAAACTGACAGTACCGACAGTTGTGGCCCCAGTTAATAATTGGTTACATACACTTTTCAGTCAACTTGATGTATATTTAAATCAAAAACTTGTATCGCCACCGAATAATACATATGCATATCGAGCTTATATTGAAACTCTATTGAATTATGCACCTGCTGCAAAAGAATCTCATCTCACTTGTGGTCTATGGTATGAAGATACAGCTGGAAAAATGGATGCAACTGATGAACAAAATAAAGGATTTATTAAAAGACAAGAATTGGCTAGTGAATGCAAAGAAATAGAAATGATAGGACATTTACATGGAGATTTATTCAACCAAGAAAAATTTTTGATTAATGGCGTTGACATGTGCGTAAAGTTAGTTCGTTCTAGAGAAAATTTCAATCTCATGGCTTCATCAACTGACCATAAATTTAAAGTGTCTATTACAGATGCAACTCTTATTATTCGAAGAGCACGAATCAACCCAACTGTGCTACTTGCACATCAAAAAGTTTTATCATCTACCACAGCAAAATATCCAATCACGCGAGCAGAAGTCAAAGTTTTAACTATACCATCAGGCATTCAGGGGAAAACCCTTGATAACATATTCCTTGGCCAAATACCCAAAAGGTGTATAGTCGGTTTTGTGAATAATGCATCCTTTAATGGTAGTCTCACAAAAAACCCATTCAATTTCGAAAATTATGATATTAATACATTTTGTTTATACATAGATGGACAACAGATACCTTCAAAAGCCTTACAGCCATCGTTTGACAATAATATTTTTACTACGGTCTATCATACGTTATTCTCAGGAACAGGTATACATTTCCTAAATGAAGGCAATGGAGTATCAAGAGAGCAATATGCCAAAGGGTTTTGCTTGCTAGCCTTCGACTTAACACCCGATTTATCAGCAAATTCTTCAAGTCATTGGAATCTTATAAAACATGGTAGTGTAAGATTAGAAGTTCGTTTTGAATCAGCTCTTACACAAACAATTAACTGTATTGTTTATGCGGAATTCGATAATGTTATTGAAATTGATAAAAATCGTAATATTTCTGTAGATTACAGCAGTTAGAATATAATAATTAATGTTTGAATCGTTTGTATCCTTGTGTATTTTTTATGTTGATTAAATACTAGATTACCTTATAAATTTATATAATAAAAATATGTATATAAAATGATATTTTGTTTTATTATGGTGAAACATAATGGCACTTAAATGATAAGTTCAATTATTGATAGTTTAATTGAGTCAACATTTCCAGATTGTACTAATGACTACGTAAGTATGTAGGTACAAAGTTCGTTTTCAATCAGCTTTTATATTATAATAAAATTGATGAAAATATAATTTCATCAAATGTTCATAGATTTATATTTGAATCGCTTGTAATGATAGTTTGTTTTATTGTAACCATATAAGTTTTAAATACATGAATAAGGTACATTAAAGCCTTATTTATTGAGTGCTTATGTTATTATGATCCACATAACTATTCAATCCTCGCAACTGACAAGACCCTGTTCTCAACTAATATGAATACAATCGAGATACAGAATTATTTGAACAAAATCGATCCCAGTATTAAAAATAATGTTTATGCGGCAAACCGATTGCCGATATATGTTGTAACGCCCTGTTATATTGTCAGCAATTTAGATAGTGATAATAAGCCAGGCACTCACTGGGTTGCAATACACATTGATGAGCAGGGTATTGGACAATACTTCGATTCATATGGTCGTCCACCTCAGGGATTCCAGCTGATGTTTTTACAAAGGAATTGCAGAATGTATAACTACAATACTGCAAGAGTACAGAATGAATATACCGCAGTGTGTGGCGAGTACTGCATAATGTATCTATACTTTAAGTTTAATAAGAAGAGTTTGAATGATTTCATCAAATATTTTGAAAATGATACAATCTGCAATGATGTTTTATTATATACTTTATTTAAATCATGTTTTAAAAATAAATAATAAATACAGAAACTGTCTTTTTAATCGTAGTAACGAATGTGATAGAGGTAATTAGTAAATTACCTGTATCACGTTCATGGAAATTTAGACATTGAGTCGCTCACCAATCATTAGCTAAATGACCAGTGATTATTAATGATTATGGATCTGTTTAATTTAAAATGCTAACTTTGAAACTATAAGAGATATCGAAAAACGGATCAGCGCAATCGCTCGGAAATACATCAAAACCCCCAGTTTGACACCAAACTTCTTTTTTTTTTTTTAGTAGGCATCACGAGCAAGTGAGCCAGAATCGAGGAGCCAGAACCGGCGAATCCCTACTACTGTGAGCCAGAACCGGCGAATCCCTACTACTCTTGTAAATAAAAAAACTAAATAATTCACAGGGCTTGAGAAAACAATTGGATACTCCGCACGGGGTTCTTGTGATAGCCAACGCCAGTCCGGAAGACAACGGCGTCTACGGTTGTAGCGCTACTAACGAGCTGTGGACAGACCGTGGACCTGCCGGAGAGGACGTACTTGAGGGTCCAGCACGAGGGAAGTGGAGGCATTAGGTAATAGAATATCTAGACTACCGTTAATTACTATGTATTTTATGAAGTGAATAGCAGTTTTTGAGTGAACAAAAAGCGTGAAACTCACGTCATCGTCACCGAACTATTTAATATATATACTGTGTATATGTATATAGTACTTTCTACTGATAAATAAAACCAATTCATGCGAAATTATTACAAGTATTTATAGTTTAAATCGGTCATTAACACTTCTTTTCAAACCAAAAATAATTCAAAACTAATAATCTAATAGCTCGACGTTACAATTCACAAGTTATTTTAGTTTTTACTTCCATCGGCAGTCCCCAGAAACAAACCCGCAAGTATTTTTTATTGTTTGAAGCGGTAGCATTTGAATTGAGCTCTTAAACAATATCTGCAAGGACTATTTATTGCCTTTAAAATCCTCGGGGTTCCAGATGGGGTATGTCTTGCGTTTGCTGTTTTATACAAGCGTAGATTTCATTTCAACTGAAAATTGAATTGGAATTTGTTAACAATTACCGTGTTTTTTTATGTAGAACCCCAATCCGTTATCGAAAGTAAAATAAACTTGTGTTACTCCTTATAGTATGGGCTATCTGCCAGTGCCAATCAGTAATGTCAAAATAGGACCAGCCGTTTCGGAGATTGGCTGGAACGGACAAAAAGAAATAATGTATTCATTAAAATGCATTGATCAAAAGAAAATCTATAACACCAACACAAATTTTAATTGCATTTATTATATATATTCACAGTTAATAAGTTTCAATATATTGTTGATATCTCGAGACGGATGATTTCGTGGGCGTCAAAGAGGATGGTGTATTGCTGGCTCCGGTGAGGCCTGAGAATAACCTGACTCTATGGTGTGGCGTGGTGGGAACTCCTCCCCCTCAAGTCACTTGGAGTAAGGAGGGTATGGCCAGCTTGCCACAACGTCGAGATCAGATGCTCGTCGTGTCCCCCTTTAATTCGGAGCATGAGGTTAGTAGTAATTATTTTCTGGTCATTCTTGATCATCATCATCAGCTGGAAGGCGTGGGGGCCCCTTTTACTAGTGGGAGGCTCCATTGCACAGGATGCGAGCTAGATTATGGGACAACGGCGCCTATTTCTGCCGTGAATCAGTAATGTTTTCATTTTTCATTTCATAAAAAAAGACATCCTCCAGCAGTGGACGTCTTTTGGACTTCCCCCAAAGATCACCATGACGTTCGGTCCTTCGCTGCCCTCTTCCAACGTATTTCGGCGATCTTGACCAGATCGTCGGTCTATCTTGTGGGGGGCCTACCAACACTGCGTCTTTCGGTACCTGGTCGTCATTCGAGGACTTTACAGCCCTTCGTTATAAATAACAACGTCTATCTATTCGTCGAGGTGTATGCCCACTGCCAGTTTAGTTACGCAACCATGTCCAACCAACCACTATGTTGGTGACTTTGTTCTCTTACAGATCTCCTCATTTCCGATTCGAGCGCAGGGAAACTCCGAGTATAGCACTATCCATTGCCCTCTGAGCGACCATGAGCTTCCTCATTAGGCCTTATGAGGAAGCTCAGCCTTGACGCTGAAACAAAACAATGTTAGTAATTATATTTACAATATCAACTATCATTACGGGGAAGTGTACCAGGAATACTGGCCGCATTTCCGCGTTGGATAGCTGGGCTGATCTGTTGATCGAAATAGCTGCCAGCGCTTGAATTTCCAGTAGCCCTATTGAGGCGCGACGATAGTACTTTGTAAATTCTCCGCGCCCGTGGACCCACGGATTAAGTGTCTCGACAACAAACGGCACAAAGATAACATGCCCCTTAAATCATCTATAAGTCTAAATAGACTGTTATAGCTGTGAAAACGTAGAAAAAGTTAAGGTTGACTGCTAACCTCTATTTAGAGCAATACACGCATACTTAAACAAAGTGACATACAAATCGTGAGTGTAAGACGTCGCTTGTCACGCACACTAAAATAATAAACCTGGTCTGTTTTCATCGGTCGTCTAGCAGCAAGATGCTCTATCTAGATGTATAAATTATCTAATACATTACTTACCTATGATATTTTATGTAATGGTTGAAATAAATGATGATGATTGTTGAAGATCTCGGAAAAATCAAGCCGGCTGGAAGCTTTCAATGAGAGCGCTGTCTAATCCCTTTGAGATATTATAACATAACAATGTATGGCGGGTTTGTTACTCTTTTATTGTTGTACAGAAAAGTCCACAATGGTATATAATATTATGTCTATCTTTTAAGGTTAAATTAGAAGACCTATTCGTATTTCTAAAAAGACGGATTCAGTACTAAGCCTTATCAAATTAATTCCGTTACTCACCTTAAACATTTCATGTACGTTATGATAGCTCTTGGACACAGGAGGTCTATTATAAAAATCAAAAGCTGATGTTTCGGTCCGAAACGAAAGAATGACGAACTTCGAATTAAATCCTATTACCAAAGTTTTTCGGATCCGAAAAGTGTGGACGGATGTTTCGGAACCATAGACATAACATATATCATACATAGAACATCACCATAAAAAGTGATGTTGTAGTTACGATCATAATGGTGTCAAATAATGAAAAAGTAAATGTCAAGAGAATTTGGAAATAAGGTAAACGAAAGACAAAATGTCTTAACGCGAACCTCGTATCGATCTTCGGATCCGAAACACTTTCGTAATAGGAAAATGTATGATCCGTGAACCGAAACATCGCATTTCGATTTATGTAATAGGGCTCCAGGTCATTATCCTACCCGATCTACAACATGCATCATACAAACACCAAAATAATTGTGTAAGTTATAATACAGTTAACAGACAAATAAGGACTAGTTGTGTTATATCTTATAGTAACAATTTGTCTAGAAATAGATTTAAGTCCACGCTGACGAATTTAGCGGGTACAACTTTTTGCAGTAAAATGTATAATAGTAAGATTATACAAATTAAATTTCTAACTAAAATTTATGAACGATGCGGGACTCGAACCCGCGACTTCTCGGGTTCCATCCAAGGGCTCTTACCAACTCAGCCAACGATTTGAGTACGCATAGGTCGTAAATTTTGTTAAAATATCTTGTTCAGCTCTCTTGTTCAACAACTTTTGGTTGCAAATAAAATTTGTATAATTTATCCAAGAAGTGAGGGTTATCATTTTAAAATAGACTGAACTTGAAAACAAACTGAATAGTATTTTGTAGCTCTCTGATTGCATAAATTCCAACTATTATGGATTCGGCGTTCACAAACAAAAATCTCGTAAAGAATCATCTAGGCGGCAGAAAAATATATCTAAGTTGTTTGTGTATAGCCATTGGTTAGCAAATCAACAATATTTTTTCTCAGTTCCCGGTGGATTGGGAATTATTATCGATAACATGAATCGACCTGCGCCCCGTATTTTGAGCTGAAAATTTTATTAGGCACGCTGATCTTTTGTATTTTATGGGTTCTGGGCCGGTTGCGAGCCGTGAGGCTAGTCTATGTAACGGTACTTAATAAAGAGTGGTTACGTAGGTAGGTAGGTAGTCTCAGTTAGTCACAACTACATTTACAGTTTTAAAGAAATTACTTTAAATGCCTGTAAATAAGATTCAATTTAAATCGTACTCATTTCGTAGCTGCGTTGGGTTCATAACACATTGATAAATCGACGCACACTTTGATTTATTCGTGCTTACTTATTCGGAAGCTACTCAGCGCCGAAACTCGCGAATAAGACTGGCTACGTAGTTATTTACAGATGCTTGTGTGGCCGAGGACTAATCTGGCAAAGCCAAAAGTTACAACTTGCACTATGACAGAAGAACGAATAGAAATAGAATTTGATTGTTTGATTGTACGAGGAGGGTTTCCTCGTGAATATCTTTCACTGCTGTAAACAAATCGTGGAGCATCTAATTGGGGTCCTCGTTTGAGAAATTAAATATGTTAAAACTAAAAAGAAAGTTTTGATAGAACTTTTTTAGGAAATTTATTAAAGTAGGCGTAAATTTGCGGAAATCCATAATTACCCAATTGTTTTGAGTTTTTCTTAGTGTTGATTCCGCCAATTTTTGTCTTAAAAAACACATGTACATTAACAATATTAATGTGTCCTTCCGAACGAATCACAATATCAATCGAATATGTAATGGCAAAGATCGCTTAAATAATTTCGAGAAATCCGGCGTTTATAAACTAAGTTGTGAAACTTGTAACGGGGTATATATAGGTCAAACGGGTCGAAATTTTAAAAATCAGATTAAAGTAACATATTGCTGCATCTGGAAATAAATTCACACTTCGCGAAACATTTAATTGATACCGTCACTCATTCGGAAACAATAATAATTTTAATATTTATGTGTGATATGTACATTCGAAACATACATGTGAAAAAGGATTTCGCTTGAATATGTTGTAGCAAATAGAAATAATAAAACACAAAAATAACATGTTTACATTGTTGAATGAACAAACAAATTTGGTCCCTTCACCATTGCTACGTATCTCTTACGGGGGTAATACATCACAACAGCCGATCAATCACAGCGCGTCATTTCATGAGACGAGGGTATAAAAGAGCGGTTTCCGGCTCATTTAATTCAGTCTCTTGCCAGAGTTTGGCGAGTCAACGTGTCCTGAGCATGCGTCGTGTAGAGGCAAAACACGTGTCGCATTGTTTTAAGACCAATATTGCCGGAATTAGCACTAAGGAAAACTCAAAACATATGGATAGTTTTTTTTTTAATTTTATATTTGTTATCGGCTTCAACTTTCGAATAGAATTTAACTGTGTTCTTTTTATTGATGTGACTAGTTCTTGTCAATAATCCGATTCTATGCAATTTATAACTTTCATTGATATATATTTGTGACTATAAAACATAAGGTGGTCTAGGCAGGCGGCTGATGTTGCAGTGAATTGCACACCTACTTACTTTATTTGAATGAGTTTTCACTTTGGTCTTGTGTTTTTTTTTTTATAAAAATAAGTGATGAGACGAGCAGGACGTTCAGCTATGATAATTGATACGACCTGCCCATTACAATGCAGTGCCGCTTAGGATCCTTGAAAATCCCCAAAAATTCTGAGCGGCTCTACAACTGCGCTTGTCACCTTTGCCCTGTAATTTTACCAGCTATGGCGCCCTTCAGACCGAAACACAGTAAAGCTTACACATTACTGCTTCACGGCAGAAATAGACGCGGTTGTGGTACCCATAATCTAGCCGGCATCCTGTGCAAAGGAGCCTCCCAATAGTAAAGCATACACCGATTCTTATTTATTACTGTAAAAGGTATATTGTTTGCTTACGTGTTACGTTTGCGCAAGCAAGCAGATTTTTCATAAAAATTGATAAGTAATAACTTCTACATATAATAGACATCATGAAGGTAGGCTTAATGTCATTTTAATCCCAAACTCGGGTATGATTTTGAAAATCTTATTCAAATCTCTATTTTTTTTATTAAGAATTTCCTTAATTAAAAATCTCTTGTATAATATACATCTACATAGGAAAATGTTTAATGCACACTTGCCTTTACGATTTTAATTAAAGAGTTCAGAAATAGTTTTCCTTATAATTTTGTGACAAAACACAGAGATATTGGAGTAAATTTTATTAATCTATGGTCTTCATTTCTGAGGCTTCTCGATTCAATAACTTTTCCCAACAACGTTATATAACATGGCAACAACCACAATCTCCTCGTGTTTCTATGTCACTTTATTCATCATCACAAATACAAGAAAATCTATAAATTTTATGTTCAATAGGACTACATTTTAAGGTTTTCCTCTTAAAGTTTTCGATATATTTTGGACTTGAAATTATTTCTTTAGAATGTGGTGTTGATTTGAAAATCAAATGTTTGTAAAGTTACAGTTTGTATATAGTTAACAACTTATCCGTAATTATAAAAAATATTCATAATTCACATAAATAAATCAGTTTACCGTATTATCATTTCGGTACAACCTGTAAGTAATCTAGTAGCCGTGCGCTAGCGTAGGCTCTAGATTTTTTACAGATTCACACACCTACTTCGTGCCATTTTATGCGATCATGTAAGTGTGATTAAAAATTTGGTTCCTAAATATATAAATCATAGAGTTCAGATAATGTTTTCCTCGAAATTTTTCTCCATTCCTGAAGCGTCTCGATTCAATAACATTCCTAACAACCTAACAAACACAATCTCCATGTGTATCTATGTCACTTTACAGATTGAATACAAACTTTCTTTATTTGAATTCAATCACAAATACCAGGAAAGATGTCAAAATCAATACTCTTTTTGCTACATATTGCTCAATAGGACTCCATTTTACACAAGGTTTCCCTCTAAAAGTTTTCAATACATTTTGCACTTGAAATAATTTCTTTAGAATGGGGTGTCTTCGAATCAAATGTTTGTAAAGTTGCAGTGTGTTTCCAGTTAGGACAAAAATAATCATGTCTAAATATTAATATACACTGGCCTGCAAAAGTAAGTATCACACTTTTCAAATTAAATTTTTTCCTTAACTATAGAAGGTAGAGATTTAAGATTAAATACGTTTTGTTGCAAATTTTATAGGCTTTAATTCTAAGAAACTAAAATTATATATTAGTAAAATTTTTAACTTAAAAAAGATAAAACAATGAAAATAGACATTTTAGTTTAGTGTAAAAAAATTCAACTTAAATGTATTACATGTTATTTAATTTTTAATAACTGGTATTGCCTCCTCGAGCTCTGATTACAGCTTCGAGCCGGTTTGGCATACCGAACACTAGGTTTCGGAGCCGATGTTGGGGAATATTCTCCCATTCTTTTACCAGGGCCTGCTTTAGTGCCCTGAGGGTAGTAGGTGGTGGTCTGCGATTTCTGACTAGCCTCCCAAACTCATCCCAGGGGTGTTCAATCGGGTTGAGATCAGGACATCTTGATGGCCAAGCCATCACGCTGATACCGACCTCCTGAATATACTCTTGTACGATATGAGCCGTGTGTGGCCGGGCATTGTCATGCATCAGCATCGATCCATCACCCATATTTGCTAAATACGGCCCTGCAATACTCATTGAGAATCTCTTGAGCATATCTATGCCCAGTGAGGGTGCCATTTTCTATGGCTACTAGCTCTGTGCGACGTTCTGAAGATATGCCAGCCCATACATGTACACTGCCTCCACCTTATTGGACTCTTTCTGAGATGCAGGCTTGAAGGTATCGCTCACCAGGTCGCCTGTAAACACTTCGTCTTCCATCAGAAGTGTAAAGGGAGAATCGAGACTCATCTGTATCGCAGTCTCGCTACTCGATGCTGTCTCTCCAGTTTTGGGCCACTCGCTGGTCTTCGGGGTTTCAAATTTGCTTCAGCAAGTCTTCTTCTCATTGTACTGTCACTAATGTAGTCCCTCCGGGTCTGAAGTAGCTGTTGCTGGACTTCAACTGCATTTTGGTGGCGATTTCTTAACACAGTGGAAATAATATAACGATCTTTTCGGGCACTGGTACACCTGGGTCTGCCATTACAAGGTCTCCTCAGATGGTGTCCAGTCACTTCGTACCTTCGCTTTACCTTCTGGACCGTTCGTACCGTCACACCCACCATTCTTGCAGTGCGACGCATACTGATGCCTAGTTCCAGAAAAGTTCCAGTTCCAGTAGTTCCAGAGAAAGAGGCATGATAAATAAATGTTATGTGCTTTTTAGCGTAAATTTTTAAAACAAGACCCATCAATCTTGAAAAAAATTTAAAACAGAAAGAAAAATGTGAATGGTAAAATTGTAATTCGGAAACGTCTACTTTGAATAAGGAATGAATTTGTTTTTGAAGTTTTTTTCAGCCAATTCTTAAAAGAAGGTTACCGACTATAAAGTTTTTATGTACAAAATTAAATTCTCTTTGGAGTCCTTTTTATTTCGAAAGTATATCTTGTGAACTTAAAACGTTATCCCAATTTTAAAAGTGTGATACTTACTTTTGAAGGTCAGTGTATATACCTACTAGCATTATATGAAACATGTTTTTGTGCCATTAATCAGAAAAATGTGAGTTTAAGTCTTTACATGTAATAAAATCGTAACAAAGTGAAAACTGTACAAAGATTATTTTTTAAAAGAACTTGCTGTCTGTTCTACATTAAATACGAAAGCTAGAAAAGTAATATATAAAATTTTTGTCTGTTTGCTTGTATGTATTTCTGAGAAAAACTAATGAATAAATTAAACTAACAAGAGGTTTGTCCCAATATTAAGACAATATAATATAATATCACGCTAGATGCAGATTGCAGACATTGTTGCTTATAGCGTTAGGATGACGTCACGGGCAATAGCAGGACTGTCTTACTCCCCGTGTAGGTACTGAAATCATAAGAACTCGCAGAGGCCACGCCAGCGTGGCTATCCAGTAAGGACTCACGGGCGAGCAGTGTCCGACCGATCATTTAAAATTGGAGAAACATTACAGCAAAGCATATAAAAGTTAGCTTCCTAAAGACGATGAAACAATCTAATTTAAAGTGATTATTATTATTATGAAATTAACTATGTTGTGGTCTTCCAACGCATACATTACTATCTGCAACGAATGTAGGTTTGACAACGAAAGAATATTGACTTCAAATTACGATTACATACCTATTCATATTTTTAGAAAAAACTGACATATTTTTACAAGTTGATCTTATACTAGGTAGGTGCAGTTTTAGGTAAAGAAGGCAACCCTAATGTCGTCAGAAGAGGTAAGAGTTACGCGACAGTAAGAGAGGCAACTTGTAGGTGAATAAGAATGTAGATTAATAGCGCTGTGCGATCTGAATTACACCTTATTGTATAGCCGCAAGAGTCCCTATTTCTTCAATGAATTTTGCGGAGTGAGACTTCTGTACTTGTACTGTTACATATTCTTGGCAATAGCCAGTTTGAAATAAGATTTTAGTGATACCTATATATTTTTCAATATGAAATAATTTCCAGTGACATTTTTCACTTGAATAGTAACGCATTGTCTCTCTAAATTCACTGGTGGCAACTTACACAATTAAGTTTCTTCATCTTGAAATATGTTGTAAGTTTCCTCAAGATTACGCTGCAACCACATAATAAGAATTCTATAATAATAATAACACAGCAAACAACGAAAGTTAACATCTTTATAGTTTATGGTGAACTAGGAGATAGTAAAATTTGCTTAAAAATAATTTCACCTGCAACGCAAATATAAGCCGATTTACAGCCCGTCTTTATTTACAACAATTGCCTTAGAATTGCGAGCACTTGACATTTGAAGCTAAGAGGATTTAAACGTTTGCAATGTACTCATTCCTTGTCATTATTTTAAGGATTTGCCTTCAAATATAAACATGATAAATTTTGTAAGGGATCTGTTTGTATTTACACTTAAATTATACAAAACCAGAGCGTTACTACGCTACGTAAATTTGCATTGCGAATCTGTTATTAATTATCTAATATCAACATAATCAAAAGTATTCCTCTATTCCTCACACATTCCACAAAACCACACACGCACACACACGACAAATTACACAATCACTATGCCATTAACACTCACCCATTCACCCAACACTCAATATATAGATAAATATAATAAATTCTAAATAATATGCCGTTTTTATTATGAATGAAATAAATCTAAAATAACTTAATTTACCTGCCTATTAAAAACTTTACACTGCCTGTGCATTTCCCGGATCGGTAAAGTTTGCTAAAACTATTTATGTTTTCGCTCAAATTGACTATCACAAAAAATGCAATCACATCGAAATGTTAATTGTTAATCAACGCATCCATAAGTTAATAATTGTTGAATTTGAATATACAAACTGTGAAATGAAGTACTCTAGCGCAGTACAAAAACACAAATATAAAAAAAGTAAATCAGAGACATATATGATCTTATTTGTCAATAATTTTGATATAGGATTAAAAAAATTTTCATGGAAAAATGCCCTATTATGATTCCTCTGAATTTCTTCGCAGGGCATATATTCCTGTTCAGCAAACGGCATTCGTCGTTCGTGGAAAGCGATCGCGTTACAACCGCCGCACTGGGAAGATACTGCTAGCAGCGTGAGCGCTAGCGAAGGTGGCAGTGCGCACATTACTTGCGGAAGGTTGTATGGCCAACCACATCCAACGGTGCATTGAACTCCAAACTTGTGGAGACTGGAAAAGGAATTAAGGCGACAGGTTAGTTCATATAACATTTCTTTTTATGAAAATAAGGGACGAGACGAGCAGGACGTTTAACTGATGGTAATTGATACGCCCTACCCATTGAAATGTAGTGCCACTCAGGATTCTTGAAAAACCCAAAAAATCTGAGCAACAATTGCGCTCGTCGCCTTGAGACATAAGATGTTAAGTCTCATTTACCCAGTAATTTCACTAGCTCCGGTGCCCTTCAGACCGAAACAGTAATTCTTACACATTACTGCTTCACGGCAGAAATAGGCGCCGTTGTGGTACCCATAATCTAGCCGGTTTCCTGTGCAAAGGAGCCTCCCACTGGAAAAAGTTCATTACTTCAGCCGACAGACGTTCAGTGCTGGATGAAGGCCTCCCCCAAAGAAATTCACGACGATCAGTCCTGCGCTCCCCTCACCCAACCTATCCCGGCGATCTTTACCAGATTACCGCACCATCTTGTGAGCCTACCAACACTGCGTCTTCTAGTACGTGGTTGTACTTATTAAATTTGATGTATCACGTTATGAAAGGGAGGGTAAACCGCTTCGTAACGTAACGCGTTACGAAGCCAGTCCGTCTGGCTTCCCTTTCGCTCACGCATACGGTAGCGGTAGGCAGGCTCCTCCTCACTCACTCTAACCAATTGTTACTTTTATAGGATTAAATAATAATGTACATACACAAAATTGTAATGTATACATACTCAAGAAATGTTACTTTGAATAAAATTTATTTTATAATAAATAAAAGATTTAATTAATAAATAATCTTTCCTCTATATTATCATATTAATATACATAAAATTTAAGTAATAACGTAAGCTTATCTTAAGTTAAACCATTTCAATATAAATATTTCAACTTAGATTACTTTAAGTTATCATTCGGTCCGAAGGGTGCCGTAGCTAGTGGACTTACTGGGCAAATGAGACTAAGCAACTTATGTCTCAAGGTGACGAGCACAGTTGTAGTACCGTACATAATTTTTGGGGTTCTTCAAGAATCCTGAGCGGCACTGCATTGTCGGCAGTCGGCAGGGCGTGTCAATTACCATCACCTGAACGTCTTGCTCGTCTCGTTCCTTATTTTCATAATAAAAACGACTTCCGCCTCTCACTAAAATGTCTAAGGTACTTGTCAATTTAATAAAAATTAACTTACTTATATTTTAAATGTTTGTTTAATATTATTATTTTGACTCCCCATTTAAACAGGGGGGCTTAGTATTTTTGCATAACATTGGGTGAGGCACATAAGAGTCAAAGGTTGGGAATCTCTGCTGTAGATGGAGCCGCAACCTAAGAGTTGTGTCGGGCGTACCGAGACGTAGACGTTTCTTATTATGAATATCGAATGTAATTATTGTCTGTCTGTTCAGAATCGGAGTTGCACATAGACGCGGTAGAGAAGCGGCATGCGGGTATAGTGCAGTGCTTCGCTTGTAACTCACTCGGGTGTGCGTACGACGCGGCGCTACTCACTGTGGTGCCAGTGCAGTTATCAGACCAGGTACTCTTGTTTTTATTGTAATTAGTATACAAACGCGCATACGGCTCACATTATGGTATTAATCCTATCACAGCCCATATTATGTGCTACTACTGTAAGCTACTTACTACGAATTAAACACACACACACACACACACAGACAGACAGACAGAGGTTGACGCCAGAGGAGGAGGTTTTTTTTAGTCGGAATGGGTGTAGTCATAAAATCTAGTCTGACATACCCAGGCTAGGCTCTGATGAAACGTAAGAGTTTTGTCCATATCTCTGGAAAAATACGCACACACACACACACAGACATACAGAGGTTGACGCCAGAGGAGGTTTTTTTTAAATCGGTATGGTTGTAGTCATAAAATCGAGTCCGACATGCCCAGGCTAGGCCCTGATGAAATACGTTTCATACTATTACGATAGGCTCTGATGAAACGTAAGAGTTTTGTCCATACCTACCTCTAGAAAAAAAAACGCAGACACACACAAAACACACACATACACACAAAATTTTTATTAATTATAATTATGTTTCATACGCCAATGTTATTTATCGAGGTATCACTGACCCCGAAATTCTGCTAGTTTTGGGGTCAGAAGTCCAACCTTTTTGACATCGTTGCAAAACCGTTATGTATTTTAATATAATTAACAATAAAACTATTTAACTATTTATATAACTAGTATTATATAATAGGCAAATAAATTATAGTATTATTATTCTCTTCCAACACTAGAGCCGGTTGACGGCCTCTAACTGGGACATTAAGGGTATAATTTATTTAATAATCAAATATACTAATATTTTAAACTTAATTATTTTATTTCAATGTTCATATAGCTAAGATATATACCTAAGAATATAAATAAAATATGTAAATTTACAGGATTATTCAGCGGAACTTCCGAAGACAATGCAAATACCATCACAACCGCCGAAGCGGCACAATAGGATAAACTCAAGAAAAGATAAAGGTAAGAGAACAGGCGATAGTTTACGCCCATAACTATTAATTGGTTAAAAATTTCAATCTTTGTTCTAAAAATTTCTAGAACAATCTGGTTCTAGATATTCTAAAGTCAGCTTCTTCTACTTAGTAACTAATTAGTTACTCGAGTGATTCATCTATTTAGATTCAAATTAATTTATTTTATTAGTTATTAGTGCTTTATTAAGTTAAAAACCACAATTTGCTCGGGTTATTCACACAGTGGCAAGACATCGCATTGACAAGTGTTATACTGACACCTCGTCATTGAATCGCTGTTGTCGTCTCTCTCATATCTATAGCGTTATCTCACTCGAAAATAGTTTGAGTACCGCATCGCACCTGATGACATATCCTTAGGCAAGTCACGTGACCCAACTGTCAAGGTAAATACCAGGCGGAGTAAGTTATTATTCTTCCAGTGCACCCGTGTTGGTGATTGCAATAGCATAAACTCAAATGCTTAGATTTTCGAGCTGGCCATTTAAGAAAAGCGTTCAGGAAATTCTTCGCACTGGAGAGTCGATTATGTTCATGATAAATGTTAAACGCACTGTCTCAATGTTTTCTGGTGCCTTCTACATTTTTATTGAAAAGGTGTGATACCTTAGCATAACATGCGAGTCTATTTATCTGTGATTTTTGCAGTGGAAGGCTCCTTTGCACAAGATGCCGGCCAGATGGCGCCGTAGATAGTGAAATATCTGGGCAAATGAGACTTAACATCTTATGTCTCAAGGTGACTAGGTGGTAGCGCCGCTTAGAGTTCTTGGGTTTTCAAGTATTTTGAGCGGCACTGCATTGTAATGGGCAGGGCATATTAATTACCATCAGCTGAACGTCCTGCTCGTCTCGTTCCTTATTGTCATTAAAATGGCTATTAGTCTGAAACGAGCTCTTTTTGACAGTAGTCAGATTGCATTTACCTCAACACTCGGAAAGAAGTTGATTCCGAGTTGGACATGAGGATAAAAGATTTTGAGTTGAGTTTCATTAATGCAATTTCTACTAATGGACTTTTGTTCCCGCGTGAAAACTATTGTTAGTTTAACCCGTAATATCTATATAAATAAAATATATCTATACATATATATTAATAATCCATCAAGCTCCCATTTTGGGGGAGATTTCTTTGCCGCCGAGGTTGGGTAACACAATAGTGCCTTTGTCTGATGTGAAGCAACAATGTGTAAGCATCGGTGTTTCCGTCTGAAGGGCGCCGTAGCTAGTGAATTTACTGGGCAAATGAGAGGCATCTTATGTCTCAAAGCGACGGTTAAAGGGCAATGTTTAAGGGGAACGCTTTTACAATTAACTCCCAAGTGATATGCTTAAATTGTCAGAAAATTAATAGAAAAGCTTACTATAAAATAACGGATTACTTAGATGATAAAAAAGCTTGGGAATGAATATGCTCTAACTCTGTCTAAATAAAACAAAACATTATAATTTTATAGAATAATATATTGTTTTTACAAACTACATTATTATGTAGCTCTTATTATTATAAGAAATAAAAAAATCAAATTTGATTTCAATGAATTAAGATATTTTGACTTTGACTTTGATTTTGACAAGCGCAATTTCGATGCGCTCAGAATTTCGGGTTCATCAAGAATCCTTTTCTGCACTGCATTGTAATGGTCAGGGTGTCTCACTTACTTACTATCCATGTCACTTTTTCTTATAAAAAATCAAAATGGTGACGGTTATTGAGCCACTGAATTGTAATTGACGTCACTACGTCAATTACTCTGATTGATATTTCAGTTTACAAGACCGATCGCTTTTTACTTATCTCAATGTTTGTATGAATTTTTTTTATATTTTAACACCTTATTTTTCTTTCATTATCCAAATGTTGTGAGCCTTTCTGACTGTAAGTTCCTGCTAAGATTCGTCTTCAATCTATTCGACACGTGTTTCGCTTTAACACGAGGCATCCTCAGGAGATGTTGGCTCGCCAAATTCTGGCAATCTTAGCGGTACTTACACTCAAGAAGGCTCACAAAATAACGAGCAATTTAATAAATTTTCTTCATTTGATTATTTCATATTCATCGTGCCCATTGTAGAAGAGTTTCATAACTAACAATATATTCATTTTTGTTTTCGTTTATCAGCGGTACTGATAGCACCATCGCGACCCAACGTGACTCGGCTATCAGACGAGAGCGTCATGATATCGTGGACTCACTCTAACCACGGTCTGCCAATTCAGTTTTATAAGGTAAGACACAATTATTTGAGTCCATTTTCTAATAGGCGTTAGGCCCGTCCGCTTCGGTGTGCGAATTTTAAAAGGAAATAAAAAAAATACATTTTATCAATCTTATTAGAAATACAACAAAAAAAATAAACCATCTAGGATAAATTTCGCATCGAATGGTGTGAGTTTCATGTCGATACGATCAGTGGCTTAGGCGTGATTGAGCCTCAAACAAAGACCATTTTCATTATATATATAATCATATTCAACTTACTATATATATCAATAATATTCTATAAGCCAAAGCGTTTCGATTTTTACAATATCAAAAAGCAAAATATTTATGATAAACATAGAAGAAATTCAGTACAATTTCTTTAACATAAAATGGTATGTATGTGTACTACAGAGGGCGCTATATATTTAATTTAGTGCTTACGTGCATATGAAGTACTGTTATCACCTCTGGGCGGGCGCTCCCCAGTACCAGTCTCTTCAATTTGATCCCATACAACGAAGAGCGACTCAAATCAAGTCATCACCGATCGGTTTGATTCGTTTGCTTTCTTGTCTCTCGCCATCTTCCACCAAATATATCACGGGGGTGCTCAGTAGAGTTTTTCAGATTAAGGAGCAGCCTAATTTTACCACCGTACACTACTTCCACAAAATGAGAATTCCACCATGTGAGAATTAAATCATGTTAACGCATTCTGCAACCGCGCTTTTTGCGATACGACTTAGGCTGAGAACGTACTTAGACTTTGATCACACTTAACCTACGTAAAACTTAGCTGAGTGTGATAAAACGCGAACTTGACTTTTGCATTGGACCGTGTTAGATTCAGCATTAAATCCTCTATAAAATATTCTAAAACAATTAGCTTATTACCAACATTAAAACAACCAATGTTCTAATAACCATTACATCATCCAAACAAGTGTTGTAATGAAATTCAGTACAACATTACAACACTCGTTTGGATGATGTAATGGTTACTAGAACTGGCTTTTTTAATGTTAGCAGTAAGCTATTTCAGAATATTTTATAGAGGATTCATATTATGGGTGTAGATAAAGTCTTGTATGCAACTGTTAGTTAGTTAGGTAATAAAACACTCATGTGATACTATTATATATATGATAAACCCACATTGTGTTTTAATACCACTTGTAACACAACAGTTGCATAAATAAATATTATAGGTGTGTGTAATAGTGTTACTCTGCAGGTACAATACCGTGAAGTAACTAACTCATCCAGCGTTCAGTAGCACACCGCTAACAACGACATACCGGCATACATACACTCCTACGAGATTGAAGGACTGGTACCGGACAGATTTTTCAAGTAAGATAACAAAATCTACAAATATACACATATACACAAAGATAAAAAACAAAATCTACAGATATACACAAGTTTAATTTATACCAAAATTCATGGACGATGCGGTACTCAAACCGCGCCTCTTAGGTTCCGTCCGAGCGCTCTATCCAACTGAAATTTTTGTATGTCTTGTTCAACTCTCCGATTGTGGCTCCATCTACAGATGTACGAGTACATCCATGAATTTTGGTACAAATAAAATTTGTATATTCAATCCCAAATGTGGGGTACTTAAAAATAAAAATGATAAAGAAAGTGACAAATACTATATTTTTTTGTGAACATTCTGTAAATTTTAATGCTTGTTTAAATTTTATATGTAGGTATTGTAGAAATTTAGCCGCAAACTAGTTAATATAGTAGAGGTTATATTTATTGCGAATACATTCAATACAAAGTACAATTTATTGAGAAACTGAAGTGGAGCAGTAAAGTGCTCGAATGGCGACCACGTACCGGAAGACGCAGTGTTGGACCCCCACAAGATGAACCAACGATCTGGTCAAGATCGCCGGAATACGTTGGACGAGGGCAGCGCAGGACCGATCGTTGTGGAAATCTTTGCAGGAGGCCTTTGTCTAGTAGTGGACGTCTTCTGGCTAATGATGATGATGAATCATCCTTTCAGAAACCCAATTCATGCGTACGATTAGATTTGACACTTGATTTGTTGATTTTTCCGTTGAATAGCACTTAGGAAACCGGGGGTTAGTATCACTCGATCCGACGTTAAATATGAACATTTTATGAGACTTATTGATTTAATGTAGATAATAAGCTGACGGTTTTTGGAGCATTTATAGCAAATGGGTCAACTGACCTCTACCCCTCTACTATAAACCAATTGCCACTGGACTGGCGGCTGTCAATGTGCTTTTGTGCTTATTTGATATTCGCCATTTTGGCGCTGTTGGCCTGTGGCCATGTAGCGAGAGTCTGCGGTCTAAAACTAGTGATGACAACGTAGTGGACAACATAGATGGTGGGAAAATATTCACAAAAAATTTGTGTACTTTATAACGTTGATTATTGAAGTATAAATAACACGGAAAACGAAAGAAAATAATTCAAAATGCAAAAATACTTCAGAGTATTGTACGTTCCTTCGCAGCCAATTGTATTATACGTCAAAATTAGTTATGTGGACGCTCGCGAGTTACGCTTCAAATAGGCACAAAAAATTTCTAACAAACTGTCAAACATGGAACAGCCTGTCCAGTGGTATTAATACAGGTCAGCGAATTTTTTTAATTGAAAATAATTATAGCATCAATGTTCTATATCAATGTGTCAATCAACATTATGAAATTTTAATCCCACAATTTCAATGGAAAGGTAAACATGTTATATCATTAATTATTTGTAGCTAAAGTGTAGCCCCTGTTTCATTTATAACTTGTCGCAGTTTGAAACTAAATTACAACATGTGCAGCAAAATTATTGCATTAATGTGTTTATTCTATTCGGAATAATTTATGTTGTGGCAACACATAACAGATTCATTATAACATAATATTATATTAATCGAACTAAGCTCTGCTTTGCGGTCTAGTGTAAGAGCTAGTCAATAATTTATTGTTTTAATTTACATCATTCTTGATTATTTTAAACAGATATGTAGAATAGTTTGATATTAAGTAAATATCTCGTCTATTTGAAACCCGACTCAAATATGTTATTTATTTATTTTTGGAGGTCAAGTAATGGTAGAAATGATAGGTACTTTTAAAGTTTCGAATTGATGTATTGATTTATCTGAAGAGAATAAAAACATCTCTTGGGAACTAACAAATTCCTGCGAAAAAAATTTAAGGTTGTGTATGAGGTTGAGTAACTCCCATTGGGCCCACGTATTCCTCTTAAATGATTAAATGAAAAAACCTTAAAGTGTATAGTATCAAAATATAGTCACAAGTAGAATATGCCTTGATTGAACACAATTCTTCAATCCAAGGTGCGCAAAAAAAAAAGAATGCTGGGAGCGTTTCTTGCGTTTTTCTTCTCTCTCAGAGCGAGATTTATTTCCGAAGTGGTAGTGTTTAAACTGACATCAAAAATAATTCCAATTTTGAGAAAATTAATGCCTTTTTTTATGCCTTGCCAAATTCATAAAGTGAAAATTAACAAACAATTACCCATAGTTATTCGTATTATTTTTTTTAATTAAAAAAAAACATCTATGTTTCTTGTCAATGAAGCAACCTTCAACAAATTATTAATTATAATTTTTTATTACATATACTTGACTCTTACGCTTTTCATTACATTCGAGCTAAGCGTTTCGTTAAAGTAATTAATACATTTAAATCTAATGGGCGGACGTGTAAATAATTTGATATTTTACTATTGATCGTAAAATATTAGCGATATTGAAATTTTAACTTTTATCAGATACATTTAAATTGAAATTACCGTGGATGCTATTGAATTTATATTCATTAGATGTTACGTATATAAAAATTAATATTTGTTTTTCATTTCATTCATTTTATCTACTGCCATTCATTTCATCCGATTGTCGTCAAACTATGCCAGCTGAATACTTGCACATACCAAAGGTCATTTAAAGGTATAGGGAAGTCAAGTTAAAATATATTTATTAGCTACATTGTAAAAGAAGCGGCCAAGTGCGAGTCGGACTCGCCTACGAAGGGTTCCATAGCAGCATGTAACAGAATATAAAAGTTCTTGTAGTTCGTTGTAACTTTGATCGATTTTTTAATAATTGCGTATTTTTACAATGAAATTATTGATAAAACGATTTATGATGTATTAAAAAAACTACTTACTAGATCTTGTTCAAACGAATTTTCGGTGGAAGTTTTGAGTTTCGGTTCTAAGTATGGGGAACCCCCAAAATTTGTTGTTTTTTTTCTATTATTGTGTGAAAATCTTAATGCGGTTCACAGAATACATCTACTTACCAAGTTTCAACAGTATAGTTGTTATAGTTTCGGAAAAAAGTGCCAGTAACATACGGACGGGCAGACAGACATGACGAATCTATAAGGGTTATGTTTTTTGCCATTTGACTACGAAACCCTAAAAATGAGTCACAGTGAAGCGTGGCCGGGTTAAGCAAGTAATATACAGTATGACTGTGAGACGCTAATCAAATTAAAGGAGAGTAGTCGGATATCGTTTCCGTTCTGATTGTATAATAGAATTAGGTATTAATTTTGAAAAAGGTTTCATCTCAATAAATGAAGTGTGGATTTAACATCACCGCAGTACCTACGCGACTCGTTCGTTCGTTAATCGCAAGCGCCGACAGGTCTGTCCGTGCGATGCGTGGTTGTAAGTAAAAAGTTGTGGTGTTGGAAGTAAAAACTTCCTTAGGGGCCAATGTAAAACTTGCGTTAGGATACGTGGCCTGATCGAAAATAACTTATTGATCATACCGTCATTGGACCAGTGGTTGAATCAATGTGATTGCGAAGCCGAAACACCGCGAGGTCGAGGGATCGAATCTCGCCGTGATATATTTTTACAGTTTAATTATTTGGTTTTTAAAGTTTACAGTTAACCTCTATTTTGAGCAATGTGCGCACACTAACACAAAGTGACATTCGAGTCGCGAATATAAGACGTAGCTCGTCACGCACACTAAATTAATAAGCCTGGCCTGTTTAAGAGGCTCTATCTAGACGTATAAATTATCTAAGTCTTACTAATTATATTTTTATACAGCGCATTATAATTTCGCATCGCAGCGGTGTACTCCAACCAGGACAACAATATGGGTCGCAGCAGTGCCAAGTTCTACCTGCAGCGAGGTGGTTTCCGCAGTCCCACCACTCCAGTCGTGGACAAGGCGGTCGCGCTGTCTCCGAACACGATACAACTCAATTGGACTGTGAGTATCACAACCAGAATAGAAAAGAACTTTTTAAAAGCTATTTAAAATGATAGCCATCGACTCGATTGCTATTTTTTATTTTATTTTCTGCAACCGCTGCGAATTCTTATCGCTTGATTTATATTTTGTCGTGGCTATATACTTAGGGCTATATTTCACAAAGATACCACGGCGGCGGCGCAACCAGTCGCCGCTAACCACGCTCTCTTACAAACAAACTTTTTACCAGTGGGAGGCTCGTTTGCACAGGATGCCGTCTAGATTATGGGTACCACAACGGTGTCTATTTCTGTCGTGAAGCAGTAATATGTAAACATTCCTGTGTTACGGTCTGAAGGGCGCCCCGTAGCTAGTGAAACATCTTATGACTCAGGGTGACGAGCGCAATTGTAGTGCCGCTCAGAATTTTTGGGTTTTTCAAGAATCCTGAGCGACACTGCATTGTAATGGACAGGGCGTATCAATTACCATCAGCTCAAGGTCTTGATCGTCTCGTCCTTTAGTATTAAAATGTCGCCTGTGATTTAATACTACGCACGATCAGAATAAAAGTCATTCACTTTTTCCCCGTAACAAAAACTCTTATGGGAAATGTGACAACATGAGCAAGACGTTTGTAATGGTATGTATATGTAGATATGATACGCCTCACTGACCTGTATAAATACCACTGGACAGGCTGTTCGATATGTTTGACAGCAAATTTTTTGAGCCTATTTGAAGCGCCACTCGCGAGCGTCTAGAGAACAAATTTTTACGTATAATACAAATGGCTTCGAAGGAACGTACAATACTCTGAAGTATTTTTGCATTTTGAATTAATTTCGTTCGCTTTCCCTGTTATTTATACTTCAAGTATCAACCTAATAAAGTACACAATTTTTTTTTGTAAGTAGTTTTCCACCATCTATTGATGTTTGCTGAGGTACCGGAGACTCTCGTTACATGGCCAACAGCGCCAAAATGGCGAATATCAAACAGGCACAAAATCACTTTGACAGCCGCCAGTTCAGTGGTAAATAATAGAGGTCAGTGATACGTCTTGACCAATACAATGCAGTGCCTCTCATGATTATTCATTGAATCCAAAATTCTAAGTGAGATAGTGTGACATACGATGTTAAATCTGGTTAGTCCAGTAATTTCACTAGCTATGGCGGACTTTCAACTGAAACAATTATATATTTTGCACATTACCTACTGTTTCACCGATACACTGCCGTGATCACCACCTAGCTGCCATGCTGTGCAAAGACGTCTCACTGGTGTTTTAAACAACAGGAAACCCAAAAAACCTCAAAGATACGTGCGTGCATTGTAATAGTATTAATGATGTGTGTTTGAGTGTAAACTATTTATCTATTCTTTGTCTTGAACAGTGGTCGAGTAATGGCGGCGTTGAAGCGGAAGGGTTTTACGTCTACTTCAGGGCGGTTTCCACTGCGGGGCCTTACGAAAAGGTTTGTAGGCTTAGAACATTTATAAGTCTAGACAGTGACAGCTGTCAAAACGTTGAAAAAAATTGAGGTTGACTATTAACCTCAGTTTTGATTATAGTTTATAAAATTATATTAAATTATTATAATTCAATAAAATTAATACACAGTAGTAGTATCTAGTATATTAGAAATGACATCAATAATAGTTCTAAAGGAGTCATTTATACAAGGGAACGAAACCCATGTGAGTCTGGCTCGCATTTTACATATCAAAAGTAAAAAAATGTAGTTATTAACTTGAATGATGAGAATTGTTGACGTACTAAGTTGACGACGAGTTCGTCATTGATGTCTCTGATCATGTAAAAAATTTGATTTGACATTGTAATAATAAATGTTTGACACTCAGGTGACGGTGGAGGGATCATCTCGCAGCGTGATTCTGAGTCACTTGTCACCTGATACGGCGTACGAGCTCAAACTGCAGGCCTACTCTGCGCAGGCGCCGTCAGACTTCACTGCTATACTTGTAAGTATAATCTATACTTACCACTGACGTGTATAAATACCACTGGACAGGCTATTCCATATGTTTAACATCAAATTCTTTGTGCCTATTGGAAGCGCCACTCGCGAGCGTCTACAGAACTAATTTTGACGTATAATACAAATGGCTGCGAAGGAACATACAATACTCTGAAGTATTTTTACATTTTGAATTAGTTTCGTTCCTTTTCCGTGTTATTTATACTGTAAGAAGCAACGTTATAAAGTACACATTTTTTTTTGAATAATAATAATAAAATAGTTTCCCACCAACTATCGATGTTTGCTGAGGTTGTCATCACTAGTTTTAGTACCGCAGACTCTCACTACATGGCCAACAGCGCCAAAATGGCGAATATCAAACAGGCACAAAAGCACTTTGACAGCCGCCAGTCGAGTGGTATATAGTAGAGTTCAGTGATACTTATATAGTAAGAGGAACATTAGTTTTTAATTTGAAGGGTGAATCGTATGATGTTTAAAATAAATTTATATTTATTCAATCAATCAATCAATCATTTTTTTTTATATCGTAGGTTTATCACAATACAC
Source organism: Leptidea sinapis (assembly GCF_905404315.1). Classification (NCBI taxonomy): domain Eukaryota; kingdom Metazoa; phylum Arthropoda; class Insecta; order Lepidoptera; family Pieridae; genus Leptidea; species Leptidea sinapis. Next base: position 8,150,994 of record NC_066301.1, read on the forward strand.
TTGAAATATTTCATTTTTTATAGAACAGCTCATTCGGAAAGCATATTTCCCCAGGGAAAAACGATCAAGAAACGTAGAAGGGTTGCAAGATGGCAATCGAATATTTACGATGATAATATATTTTTCTCAATTTAATTTAACCTTCAACCATCGCAAGCCCGGCAAAGCAACGTTTGCCGGGTCAGTCAGTTATGTATAAATGTATGCGTTAATTCCCTTAACATATTGTCATATGTGAACTTTTTCTCTTTTTTGACAATCCAGTACTTCCTTATATTGTTGTATCTTCATACTGACAGTTTGAAAGTTGATAGTGGCGTAAAAACTCCCATACTAAAGAACATATTTTGGTGCGGTTTTGATGGTTGGAAAGCTGAAGTAACGGAGATAGAATCAATTCATACTAGTCGGGTCCACACCATTGCGCGGTAATGATAAGAACAGTCTTAAAGTTGTAATATAATTTCGTATTTTTGTTCAGGTGGCAAAAACCCATCGGTCCGTCACATCAGACGGCCCCAGTACAAGCACGGAGTCTCCGGAAGAGAATGTCAAGGAGAGTAGAGGAACGCTGGTAAAAGCTGGTGGGGCGCTTGGAGCAGCTGCCCTGCTTCTGTTACTGGCCATCACGCTGCTGTTGTGCAAGTGTCGCAAGCCTGCAAGTGAGAAACAAAAATGAACTAATAAGTGGTGATTTTTTTTATTACAACAAGGGACGAGACGAGCAGGACGTTTAGCTGATAGTAATTGATACGCCCTGCCCATTACAAGGCAGTGCCGCTCAGGTATCTTGAAAAAACCCAATAATTCTGTGTGGCACTACAATTACGCTCGTCACCTTGAGACATAAGATGTTAAGTCTCATTTGCTCAGTAATTTCACTAGCTACGGTGTCCTTCAGACATTACTGCTTCACGGCAGAAATTCGCCGTTGTGGTATCCATAATCTAGCCGGCATCTTGTGCAAAGGAGCCTCCGACTAGTAAATACCCTTAGTCGCCTCTTACGACACCCTTGGGCATGGGACTTCCCTATTCTTTTTATGCCCCAGCAATTAGTACAGGAGAATAGGCAAATTGTACATTGAATGACAGATATTACATAATTATATAACATTTACACATTTGCAAATCTACTACAAGAAAAGAGATCAAGCCACACTTTAGGATATCATCCCCACCATCTGGATGTGTAGCGGTCCCCCACAGTGCGGTTTTCAAGGAGCTTTCTTCCACGTACTACAAGCTGTCCTTGTGCGGTGTTTCCGGGACGATACAACATGGGTACCTTAAAAAATAGCGCGTACTTAAAGGCATAAAAAAAGGCATAAAAAGGCATTTATTTTCTCAAAATTGATTCCTTTTGAATTCTTTTAGATGTCATTTCTTATACTACTAGATACCACTACCGCTTCGGAAACAAATGGCGCTCTGAGAGAGAAGAAACGGCGCAAGAAACTCTCCCAGCATTCTTTTTTTTGCGCTCTTTTCAATAAAAATATACAATATTGTACAGTCATTTCTATCGCTATAAAATAATCACAATGTAGTCCGAGGCTGTCCGATCATTTAGATATTCAGCAGTGGAGTAATAGGATTTACGACAGAGCCATTTTTTTATAAAACATTTAAATTTATTCATAGATAATGCCTGAACAGTGGCTGGGACTTTATTGTAGAATACATTTACCCTTAAAGCTATTATGTATCTTATGAAGCCTACTAGAATTAGTTACAAGCAATCCCTTATTTCTAGTGTTATAATAATGAAAATCACTATTAAGAGCAAAAAGGTGACGATTTTTGTGAACATATATTAAATGTTCATAAATGTACTGACAATGAACAATCATAATATTTATTACTTTAAATTTTCTTTGAGAGACTGTCTATAACCAAGCTGATATATAGCACAAACAGCTCTCTTTTGCAGTGCAAACACTATATCAATGTCAGCAGCATGACCCCATAGTAATATACCGTACGTCATGATGCTGTGAAAATAACTAAAGTACACTAATCTAGCGGTCGCAACATTCGTGTACTCTCTGATCTTTCTAACTGCATATGCCGCAGAGCTGAGTCTATCTGCTAGATGGGTAATATGTGGACCCCACTGAAGCATTTTATCTAACGTGATACCCAAGAAGACCGTAGTGTCCACTAGTTCCAATCTCTGGTCATTTATAAGTACGTTGGTTTGTACCTCCGCTGTGTTTGGTGTAATGAACCGTAAACACTTTGTTTTTTTACTGTTTAAGTGCAGATTATTCGTCTCAAACCAACGCACTATCTTTGAGAGTACATTGCTTACCTCGTCATCAATATCCGCACGTCGCTTCACTTTAAAAATAAGTGAAGTATCATCAGCAAACAATACAATCTCATGGCTATCATCTACCACAAACGGTAGATCGTTAATATATATAAGAAACAAGAAAGGATCGAGAATAGAACCCTGTGGAACACCTATTTCCACAGGTATACCCGAAGACCGTTTGCCATTTACATTGACTATCTGAACTCTTTCACTTAAATATGATTTTAACAGATTTAGGGCTCTATTTTTCACTCCATAATGCTTTAGTTTTAGGAGTAAAGTTTCATGGTGGACGCAGTCAAATGCTTTTGACAAATCACAAAAAATGCCCAATGCATCCTGTGACTCTTCCCAGGAGTCAAAGATGTGCTCAATGAGTCTAGTACCCGCATTAATTGTTGATAAGCCCCTAGTGAAACCAAACTGATTGTTGTTCATTAATTTACAAAAATGAATTTGTAGCTGTTGAAGCAAAAGTTTTTCAAAAATTTTACTAATAACAGGCAGCACTGAAATAGGCCTGAAATTAGCAGGGTCAAAAGAACTGCCCGATTTAAACAAAGGTATAACTTTGCTGTATTTCATGAGGTCAGGGAACACACCCTCATCTATGCATTCATTAAATATTATTGCTGATTCAGGTGCTATAATGTCAAGTATGTATTTTACAATATTAGTCGAATGGCCCCATAGGTCTTTTGTATTTTTTAGGTTAATTAATTTGAAGATTTTTATTATATCGCTACCTGTAACATACTTAAATTTCAAATCAGTGGAAGATACTGGTACGGCCTTTTTATGCCTTTAAAGGCCAGCAATGCTCCTGTGATTCCTCTGGTGTTGCAAGAGAATGTGGGCGACGGTGATCATTTAACACCAGGTGACCCTCGTACGCTCGTTTGTCATCCTATTCCATAAAAAAAGTATTAATTATAACACGGGACGACCAATACAATATTAATACGGATAATTTTACATTAAAAGAGTATATTTCATGAAAATTCCAAAACACCCAATCACGTCTACAATGTCAGTTGTACCTACTTACCCTACCTTCCCGATTCATCACCGCTCAAACCCTTTATATTACGTTTGTTGTATTTGCTGAACTATCGAATTATTGAAAAGTTCTAATGACTAGATACTTTCTATATACAAATGCTTGATTTATTTTAAAAATACTTAACATATAAGGTCTCAAAGTGACGATCGCAATTGTAGTGCCGCGCTCAGAATTTTAGAGTTTATCAAGAATGGTGAGTGGGACTGAATTGAAATGGGCAGGGCGTATCAATAACCATCAGTTAAACCTGCTGCTGGACGACACGATTTCGACACGTGTTACCTTATCAACTGTTACATATTATTCTTTGCTTAAATAACTTGAGGAGATTCCTCAATTACTCATACGGATCTGATGAGAAATGTCATCATCTGAAACGTTTACAATGCGTGGCCCCATCTGTGACTTTTGTAATGTCTGTTTCTGTCGTGTCAAAACTGAGAATATATTAACATATTTTTTATAAACAGAGGAAAAGGCCCCCGCTGAGGTAGCTGGCTCCAACGGCTACATTCCAGCAAAAGTGCCCATCACCATTACTGCCAACCCGGTATTGCCGATATAGCACTTCCTACTACTTAACTTTGTTGATTACCTGTTGGATCTTGAATTGCTATTAAGAATGTAGGGAACAAATTAAAATAAATGTGAACAAGTTTCCAATAATTCCTTGAATTTTCATCTTTTTGTAAAGTACATTCCAATTATAAATTTTTCTCAACATGCATTTAGGAATATGCAACGAATAGTCATATGATAAACTACCACAACTAGGTATTACTGGTATGTAATATAAGGCGCATTTGACTAAATATTATTTTATTTTTGTGCAGAGCGGTGAGGCAGGCGTGGAGATGTCTTTCCTACACAACAATAACTGCGGTAAGAACGGCAATAATGACGACACCTTGCCACATCCAAGAAAAAACAGACCTCCACGGCAATATGTATAAAACTTACACATATTATTATCTGTACTATGTAAATGTATAGAGAAACTACCATTTTGGTAGAAATGGCTCGGTCTAAGACTTGAAGTGCGCGGATTATTGACAGTACAAAATATTTATTTCTAGTTAAGGCAGTTTAGATGTAGATAAGCCTTTATTTAGTCCATAGACTGATACTGTAAGCAACATTATTATTTATTATATCTAATAACGTTACAAGTATTAGAATTCTAGAAATGTATGTAACTAATGAAACAATAATTATTAGGCTTAGGCCACACTATAGTTTTTTTCCAGTGAGCGGTTAACCGCTCTAACCGAAAACCGCTCGAGGCGCACACACCACTATTATAATCCGCGAAACCACCCATGATTTTCACAATTTGAAAATGGCTTTCAAAAGAATAATGTATTGTTGCTTTGATACTAAGAATCAGAAAAAATTACGTTAACGAAAATATTGCAAATATTTGGTCCATCCACTAACTAGCTGGCTAACTAGCCATAGAACAGAACCTCTGTTCTTTCACAAGACATAGAATTATAAGATAACACCCAGATAATTTTTTCAATTACTATCGGATGTCAGTAGCCAGCTTCGATAAAATTTTGCACAATGTGCGATCATGTGTGACATCACCTTCAAGGATACAAGATTGGGATTCTGGGATAAATTTCGTACTCTGCGTTTAAAACAGACTTCGTCTCGGTTGACGACATAATTGTAAAGGCGCGACAACGCGACAATTCTTGCCGAATACTAGGTAAAAAACCGCACTAAGTTCTATGATTGACAAATTTTGCGGCGATTTTTTTGTATTTGCAACATATCACGGTTTTACAATCAGCCGAGGAAAAAACCACCAAGTGCGGCCGCTTGTATTCGTTTTCTTGTTTCATAAACTCACACGGTTAAAAACCGCTGCGGTTTAACCGTAGTGTGGTCTAGGCCTAATGTTGGAAATATTTTAAATTATTGTTTCAAAGAGCAGTTAAAATAATGAGATATTATTAAATTAGATAAGTATTAATAATTTTTTGTTACGATATTGTATATATTATTTAGTTAGTATTTATATCAATAATTTATACTTAGATCTGAGACGATAGGTTTAGATGACATTCCCAGTTTTTATATAGAATGAATAACGTAATTGCTGCCCATTAAGAGTTCACAGATGTCACTAATTAGTTAGAAATGGTTAGTGTAATATGGCAAAATGAGCAGTATTTTATTAATTTATCATAAGTAATTTCTAATGATTGTAGTTAAATATGGCGGATTTATATAATTTATAACGAAAATAACACGGTAAATTATGATAATATGAGCGACTCAAAATAATAAGTACGTATCGATTTTTAATTTTGATATAAAAAAGGAGACATTTATACTTTAATGGAGAAAAAATCGCATGCACTTTAGTTTTTAGCTTCTTTCAAATGTTTATTATGATATTTCATATCATTAACCCTCTGTTCAAGAACCGCACAGACCACCCTAAAAATAGACTTTTTTGTTAGACTAAATTTCTTATGTGTAAACATTTTATAATTGCTATAATCGATTATCGAAACATCGATTAGTTAATATTATATCATTCAAATTTCGAACATCTCTGAAAAAACAAAAATATTCGATTTGACCTCTATTCTAATATCGGTCGAGATGACGTTTAATTCAAAATGAAATGTCATTTGCGAACAAATTTGACAAATGTTACACTACAGTAAGATATCAAATGATATGATAATTGGGGCCAACTCTAGTTTGTCTCTGAATTAAAAAAAATATGACAGCTGCTAGAAAACTTTTTACTACCGCCATTATCGGTTAAAATATATGGTGGTCGTAGTATGCGGCTCTCGAATGTATCACGGAGGCTTATGGTATGTGGGTTAGATAAAGTAGTATATGGAACTGTACATAATTAGGCATTATAACACCTCGTGTTTAATGCACTTCATTATGTACAGTCCCAGAAACTACTAATAAATCCATTTTGTTTGGTCCAAGTAAAATATTGTTCTTTTTTTATTAAATTCTATAAAAGTATAAAGTATTTAAATTCAACATTAACATGATTTAAAAAATAGATTATATATGTAATAGTCTTTAAGTAGTTTAGTGTTGCCAGATATATGGTAGTATTTGGTATTTTGGCACGGTACTTAAGTCTGAACATGCCAATATTTTTGCATTTATAGAATGGTTCTGATTCAGACGATTATACAACAATTACTGTGATAATACGAAAAAATCTATTGATTGAATAAAAAGGAAAAGACTCAAAACTTAACAAGTAAGCAATATTATGTTAAATGCCAAAAGTGTTCGAAAATTCAAAAATTCGATCCATAGTTTCATAAATCAGTCGTCAAAACACAACACATTGGGCCTCGGACCAGTAATATAAAGCCTAGAGAGCTCGCATTTAATTGAACATTTTATAAGTAGTGTTATTCTCTCATCCAATACACCTAGTAGTGCGATAGAAAGAGACGACATGCGGTAATTGACTTCAATTCAAATCTATATGTAGCTGTTTTTATTCCAGTACGGTAGTGCTGGCCACTAGAATATCGACAAAATATCGATAAATAGAAAATTGTGAATATAAGAAATAAAGAAAGATACTGTTGGGTTAAATTAATGTAGCTCGTGATCCAAGAGCCCTCCGACTTTCTTCATAGAAAGTTCACGTCAACCTGCCGATACATTTTGACGTGAAAGGATAAACAAACACATTCTGTAATGTTAAAATTGAATGTATGGATTACAAGGAAAAACGTCTTTATTTGCTTGTCCAACTAGAAGTACTGCAATAAACACATTTAAATTTTTAATACATAATTTACTTTATAATTATCTATCTTTACACTAATTTACATTCTATAATATTACCTACATGTGGGTATTATTAAGCCCTATACATATTGTGCATTTTACATTTAAACTATATTCAGTGGACAACAATCACTCAAAACTAAACATTAGGATCTTAAACCTCTAGATGACACCCGTAGAAAAAAAAATTGAAGAGAGATTATTGAAAAAGAGACGGATGCAATTTTGCGTTTTAATCTTTTGCACTTTAGCTGCAAAGCTTTTAATTTCTGAGCCGTTGTGAAGAGGTTTTTGATTGTTTCACAATAATCTTCTGAAGTATCTTTTTTCGAGGAGTGTTATTAAAACACGGCTCAGTAAATTATTCAGGAGTAACAGACGGAGCACACGAATCTCTTAACGTTGATGGTTAATCTACAGAATATTGATACTTTCTTTGTGAGTATTTCATTTTATTTCTGGCCAACTTTGAAGATTCCTGAAATTCAAAAAACAGATAATAGGTACCTTTTATACAAAAAATAATATTTTGTGTATAAAAATCTATGTTTATTTATTACAGTTGAACAAGTAGTTTTCAAATAAATAAATTTTTTTCAACATCAAAATGACGAAAAACACAATAATTTTGGCTCTGTTTGTTTATTCCTGATAACTTTCAGAAGGACTGAATCAATTTTGGTTTAAGTCAAATAATACCTACCTGTAATAAACAAAAAAAATACAGTAGACAAAAATGATAGGTGGCGTTTATTTTCAACAGGGTAACAAGATCTACTAATATGGTGCTTATTTTGAATTATATTGTCAGCACGGCATCTCTGCAAAGAACTTCTCTTGTCCTCCATATAAGAAATAGAAACAAAATGCTTAGAGTTTAGCCGAGAATGTTTTGATGGCTGCTAATATTTTGTTTATAGAGAAAAAGAAAAAATGAAATAATATAATCGATAGAAAAAAAAAATGTTTTTCCTATATACCATAAAAAAGTCATGGCAAGATTTTATAGCTCTCAGAACTTTTATATATTTTATAATATTTTTTAATTGAAGCATTCATATTTACTGTATACTAAGATCTTCATTGTATCGATAACAACAATTTATCTGCACAACACTATGATACCAGTATTTAGCATATTTTTCTAAATAATGGCTATAATTTGAGTTTATTTATTTAACTACGGAAAGCAAAAACATAAGTGGTTTTACAAAGCAAATTCGAAATCCAATATTTTGTAAGATTAAAAAATATATTTTAAGAATTGGTCTCCGCTGTACTCCAACTAGGTACCGCAGCTAAGCTTTTTTATTTCGGCAACAAGGTATTAGATGCTTGTATGAGTAGCATCTTGACACTCAATGGCATCTTTCAAATTGTGTAACATACGCTTCGTGTTATTTTACATTGAAATTAATAAAATACAAAATACTTACTGATGATATGTGATCCCAGTGTCTTTCTTATTTCTTGCAGTATTCTTTTTGCAAGGTCTTACTACGCGACCATTTCGTTTTCAATTATTAGTAAAGTGAAACAGAACATGTGACATGTCAACGCCACACATTGTTCGAGACTGGCTCGAGTATATCCTTTTTTGCGTAGTATTAGTTGCCACACATTGCGACTACGCCTGCGGTATCTAGTTGGAGCGCAGCGGAGGCCAATCCTTAATCTAAGAGTTTTTGATATTATTTGATGAGTGTTCATAATGATGATCAATCGGTTTTTTTTAAAGCGGGTAATAAATGAATCTGTTTTAAAAATTAAGATAAGTTTGTTAGACATGACATTTAGAAGAAGTTAAAATAAACTGTCGGGTGACCACCTACCATCATTTGAGCCCGATGGTTGTATGTTGACGACACTGACTTTAGCTTTTTATTAAGTACTTTCCAGTTTTATGTATCAAGAAAAGGCTGAAGTAATAAGAGTCAAAAATATTTGAATTTATTGGAACATATTTTTCATATTCGTACTATTTATTCATTACAATTTCAACAAAGGCACACATGAGATTATACTTTCAACGACATACAATTGTTTTGACGTGTTTTTGTAACATTAAAATAAATTATATAATAAATAAAATTGTATTTTATTTAAAACTTTGTCTACAGTACCATTCCTGGTGATATATTTTCTATAACTTATTTTCTTAACAACTTCGGCATTTGCATAGTTAAAACCTTCTGTTTCCTCAAAGAGTTCACTGAATCGTAGCCAAGTCATGCACACTTTACTATAAACATCAGACGACGGCTTAGCACAGTGGTTAGTGACCTTGACTAAAATCTGGGGTTTCAAATCCCTGTAAGTGCAATAAGTTATGTTATGATGAACATAAATGTTTTATAGTCATAAATACTTTTTTTTTTTATTATTTATCATATTACATATACCGATATAAAACTAGGTCAAATTAGCATCTAAAAAAAACCACAAAGGTTAACAACTAATGCTAATAACACTTAATAATACGTCACAACTCAACAACAACTTATGCTATAAATTAAATGAACACAGTGAAAATATTTTAAAAGACTTAAAAACGAATAAATATAACTTATAAATATGACTTAGCAGGTTCAAATTCTCTTAGCTGCTATAATTTATGTAATAGGTAATCCTTTATTATATAATTAATGTTTTTAGTATTTAAATTTTGCCGCTCACTGAAGGGCAGCTCATTTAGCAAGCGAGGTATTAGGTAATCGGCAGTTCGTTCGCCGTACACGTTGCAGGCCCGGAGAATCGACAACCAGTTCTGAGTTATGGCTCTTGTTTGTATAGGATGTTCTATCTTTTGCAATCTTATTTTTTCATTAAAAAAGTATTGGCTCAATAGCATTTGCTTAACTTTATGATAAATGGGCAAGATATTGCAATGTTTAAATATTTCATTTTCGTTTTGTTTTAATTTTCGAAACATATTTGCAGATAATGTATTTTTTAAAATTTTTAATTGAAGATTGTATATTTGCTTCAGATATGAGGAATATGTACGGCCATAGCTTGTTAGGCCATATTGAATATAGGATTCCGCTAATGAATTATAAAGCATAATTTTTACTTTAAAGGGAATTCTATTTTTTAATATTTTTATGTTTCCTAGGAACTGGCGTAACTTATTGCTAATGTGTTCGATGTGGTAGCTCCAGTTGAATTTTGAATCAATTATTAGGCCAAGGTATTTATGTGTATCCACTATATCAATTGCAGGACACCTACAGGTTCCAAGCCCATGCAGACAGTTATGATTGTGTGAAATTATAGATTTTGGTGTAGGGTGCTTGATGTAGGGTGATTTGATAATCATGAGCTTAGTTTTACTAATGTTTAGTACTAAACCAGCATCATGACACCATTTAGTTATCGTGTCCAAGTCAGACTGAAGATCTTCACATGCTCTATGGATATCTTTAATTGACACAATAAGGCAAGTGTCATCTGCAAATTGGTAACACGTGCTGTATTTTAGGCAGTTTCCTTATACGGCCACATTATCTATGGACTTCGCTGGAACGTGAAGCCCCTCCAGTTCCCTTTACACCCCCGCACGCTAAATAAATGCTTTGTTTTTGAAGTTATTTTTTGATACGTTTTGAATCTTGTTGTGCAATTCTGTAGTTTCTGTCATTATATTGTGTCACTATAATAGTACTTTATAGTAGAAAATACTTTTTTTACTTAGTCCTGATTAAAAATTAATAAAAGATTATTAATTTTTGTCATCATTATAATAATAGTAATAATCTGCATCACAACACAACACCTTTACATCAATGATCAAATTTATCTATAATACTAAAAAATAAATCGTTGCTTCTTTACTAATAATTATATCCTAGTGATGTTTGTTCTGCCCACCGTAACAAAGCGACGATGTGACGTCATCGACGTCAGGTCCTATATTTATGTACCTATATATAATTTTAAAAATATCGTTATTTGTTGGCAACCATAGCTTGGGATTAAGTAATAAACTCAGGCAGAAACTCGACGCCTTCAAAATGTGGTGCTGGCGCAGGATGCTGAGGATACCTTTGGCAGCATACCGCACAAACGTTTCTGTACTGAAGGAGCTGAAAATAGAGAGAACTCAGCGTTTGTCCACAATCTGCCTGCAAAGTGCGATACTTTGGCCACATTGCTCGAAGAAATGCCAATAATTTAATGGTAGAAGGAAGGAGACCGAGAGGCCGGAATACCAAACGGTGGTCTGACCAAATTTCCAAAGAGCTGGAGGTGCCAATGAATATTGCAATACATCAGGCAACGGAACGCAACCAATGGCGACAGCTAGTGGACAAGATCAGAAGGAGTTACGATCCTCAGCAGTGAGGGAAACGACTGAAAAGAAGAAGAATATCAAATTTAGGAATGCTATTGATTTAAAATCAGATAAATTATTGATTAATTTCATAATTTGAATGCCTCAGGATTCTTTGAAGATATCTCATCTAATTATAAAATATATATCTACTGTCAATATTGTCGAGTAATGAAAAATATTAAAAAGTCATCCAAAAGAATCAAAAATGCAAATCTTTATTCAGTACAGTGAACAATGTGTACTATTTGATGAATATTTAAAAGAAGAGCATTTGAGCTGCGCTCGAAGGATTACAAGTTCCTCTGTACGATAAAACACAAACGGAGCTCAGGATTCAATATTCATGAACGAATTTTACTTTGATGTATTTGATTCTGGGTTCCGCAATCTGCGTTCCAATCGCGTGTTCATTTATTGTCGCCAAAGAAGCGCCCCGGTGGATGATAGATGTTGTTTATAACTAACTAGCTGACCCGACAGACGCTGTTCTGTCAATAAAAAATGATGCACTATATGTGGTATTCAGAAATAATGTAGTCTTTAGCCATCGGAAATGAATGATTTTGTAATATGTAGTAATAAAATGATAAGGATTAACATAGTGTTAGAGTAAACAGCTTTTACATTACAGCTTTTTAAAAAACTAACACAAACTACAAAATAACAAAGAATGAAATACGGAATAAAAGTAAATTTAAAGACATAATAAGAATCGCAAAAACTGCAAAATGGAATTGGGCAGGCCACATATTAAGGGCCAGTTACGAAAGATGGAGTAGTATAGCAACAAACTGGTCCCCATTAGATGCCAAGAGAAGAAGAGCTAGACCTGGTAGAGATGGAGAGACGGTCTAGTAAATTACGAAAGAGTGATGTGGTCCCGCACAGGAAACAATAATGACGAATGGAAGAAGAAGGCCTTTGCCCAACAGCGGGATGATATATAAAATATTGTAAATTTACTAGTAATAGTTTTAAAATTGTAATAGGCTTTAATAAATAATAAATTAAGATTATATAAAACGTAAAAATATGCCCGATAGGAAAATATGGTAGGGTGATTAAATATCTCAACTCGAATATTATGTAAATTATGTGACACTGAAACTTAGCGGCTCTTTATTTAGAATGTCGATCCTATATTTTACACTAAGCACCTCTGTTAAGTTGTTGTTAAGTTTTTAGTGAGTGCCCACAAAGCAGCACTACAATTATGAAAACTGGTTCATACTTATTTACGGTAAGATTATTAAAAAAAACCCGGGATATAAAAAGCAAAAAAACAACATTGGACACAGTATCATAACGTAATTTAAGTAACCTGACATATCGCTGAATAAAATAATAAAACGCGGATAGAGCGAAAATACATATATCGTGTACATTTATTGAAACTCTGGTTTGAATAAAAAAAAAAAAGAGTGAAGCACAAAAATTATTTAACTGTCATACTGAAACACATCACATCCCCACTGTTAACGTCTTAGAAGACGTTAAGTTCCTAAAATAATATGTTTATTTTGATGAATGTACTAGACGTTTTATTGTGTTTTGATTACAGTGAAAATCGCGAGTGTTGAGAATTAAGCTCTGTTCAAACTGAGGCGAATAAAGCTCTGGACGCGGGACGCGTTTTAGAGCAATTCGCTCGCTTAGCCTCTCGAACTGACGCGACTTCCCGCGTGTCATGGTTGGTTCATTACGTAGTATCGCTACTTAATAATTATATATATATCTTTTTCCCTTTACTTAAGGACGCTTAGAACAACAAGGTTATCAGCGACCACAAACACAAATACAATAATTATATCAAATTAAAAAGATTACAAAGTTTGAGGAATCGTAGAACATTACAATACATATCAGGATCACTTAATATTAGGTATCTATCACTACTAAGGTTAAACATTTGTCTTTCAGAAATATAACTAGCACATTCGAACAAAACATGTTTGACTGTAAATGATGAGCTACATCTAAGACAAGACTTAGGAGTGCTTTTCGTGATATAATGTACATGAGATGCATTGGTGCCTATTCTCATACGTGCTAATATACATTGTTCTTTTCTATTAAGTTTTAAAATATATTTGGTTTAAGATTATAAGGGAAATCTTAAGACTTTCTTAAAATATAAATCTGAACAAAAACAGCTTCACTGTAATAAATTGCGCCAAGTACACGTTCACAACTTTTGATTTACAAAATTACCATGGAGAAATTATCACTTTACAAAAAGATGTAAAATCAAAGAAAAGACAGACCAAGTAGCCGTTATGATTTTTAATTGAAAAAATTTTGTGGTAAATTTAACAATTACGAACAACTTTTCAAACGTACTTGGCGTGCGTCATTGAGTACCCCAAATTTTTTCATGTCTGATAACTAAGCCCAAAGAACTGATGCGAAAAGCGATTTTAGGGACAACAATTCTCTCAGCCGCTTCTCACCAAGTCATTGACCCTACTGATGATTATTTTGATGCAACCATATGAATCTATAAGTTTTGAACAGCTCGATCAATCGGATCGAGATAATTGACGATTCAAAGAGTATCGTTGCCATTAAATTTGGTAAAAATTTGAATCGATTCAGGTAGGTATAATGTTGATTTTTCACCAAGAAATTGAATATCCATATTTCCCTCCCACACACTTAAAAGAGCTGGATTATAATCATTAATATTATCCTCTTTATCAGTACGTGGGAGATCGTAAAATCGACTTTTACTCTTCAAGCTTCTACGACCAGCTATAGATGTTGCAGCATCTCGAATAACAAAATTATCAGTAATAGGTCGTGGAAACCCAAATTTACAAGTTTTAAAATTTTCTTGGTAGTTAGATTTTAATTTTTTCGTTCTTAAGCAGTAATCATTGTGATGATGTTGTTGATGTGAAGTGACACGCCTATGAAGAGTAGGTGAAATATTTTTGTTGGGTAACTTACAGGTTACATACTTCATAATGAATTCAGCTACTTCGTCATTGCTATTGATACCTATAGTTGGTGCGCCTTCTATCCAAAACAGCATATGAAGATGTTGGATACCTCTGCCTTGATGTTCAAGACGCCAATAATAATGGTTTACTTTACCAAGAGGTTGACTTTCTGACGTAATTAAATCAAGAACAGCTTAAAATTTATTATTAATAAATCTAGACACAGAAACTGGATCAGATATGATCACTTCATTAGAAGATAACTTATCAAAATTAGGAGTGTTTATTTCTCGTATGTAATCAATCAGATCTTGCCAAAGCCATTCAGCAGGGCTTACTGTAACAAACCATGTTGCCGGACCATAATGACGAGATATGCAATGTAAAGTATTTCTGGGTTTACTCCAAAATTGAGCAGAGTTTCGGAGTCGAGCAAATAGCTAATTAAGAATATGTTTATATGTATAAGTGAACTATATTTCAGCTGCACAGATCTGATGATATCTGCCACCACTGCTGGCAGAGAAGTGATAGATTGTCAAGACATATTATTGAGCCACCTCAACAAGGAGCATCAACCATTATTCTACCGAACATTAAAAGAGCAGCAGATACCCAGGGACATTGCTTTTTTCCAGAGTGTAACTCACTGGAAAGAACCTTTTCCCAGGATGGAATTAAATGAGTTAATCCTCATTGCTTGTGGGACCTATCAGTTAAAACAAGCATGGTCCTACTATGGAGAGCACATTAGAGGTGATGGTTCCTATACTATTGAAGTGTGTAGAGACACGCCCAGCAACCTACTGGAAGGTTTTCCGTCGACCGAAAATTAATCATTACTGAGAGGAAAAATCCACAACAGGCACATAAGCCGAAAACTGTATTTTGTTTATATTTTATATGAAAATAATAGGTCAGGCAGAAAAGCCATAAAACAATATTGCTGTAATTGCATAGTGGGCCGACGGACAGTGGGTTGCTGTGCCCATGTAATGACAATTATTTGGTTTTTGAGCTGGGCAAGGTATCAAGATTCAATAAATCCACCTACCCAGTTCTTAGATAACATATTATTAACATATGCGTCAGATAAATTATTTAATAATTAAAAAAATAACAAAAACAATAATATTTTATTTTAAAAACCTTCACAATAACAAATTAGGAACACCTGGACTCAACACTATTATTTTTCTTATTCCTAGTGGTTTAAGCTACTAACTCAATATAAAATTATTATTCTCAGTAAGGTAAGATATAATTTTTTATAAATTACTATAAGTTTCGCATGCTTTTTAAACAGAAAAATTATAATTATTGCAATGATGATAATAAAATTTTAATTGAATTATTAAAGGAGACATTTTTTTTTGTTCGACGAATGGGCCCACTGTGCGGTATATATTATTGAAACATATATTGATTTATTCCTTATAATCTGTAGATTACAACCGTATATTTCATTTTAAATCATCTAACTGGAATACTGAGAAATGCGACTAGAAAGTGAACGTCAAAATAACCTAAAAATCATTAAGTATAGGTTCTTTTTTAATATAAAGCTTATAATAAAGGCATTTGTCTTTTAGGTACCTACTTAGATTTTAATGCGATTTGTACTGTTTGAATAGTGGAAATCGCAATGGCAATCTTAACAAACAAAAATGTTCATCACACAAGAATTAATAGTCCCAGGTGTATGTACACCCGAATACTTCATAATAATAGTCAGGGCACCATAACCACTAAACCAGAAAGCTTGCCAAAAATACTTAACAGCCATCATTATAATTTCATTCGTGTCTTAAAATAAGTATTTCATATAAATACTAGGTAAGGTCTTGTACACTTGTCATAGGAAGAAAAACTTATTGTATATATAAAGGGTGATCCAACCTAAACACATGAGGTTAATTGTAAATAAAACCAAAAGTTTTCAGAGAATTATCTTTATATTTTTTTATTCACAACCGGGCACATAAAATGAGTATTCAATCTTTTTTTTAGTATTACAGGTACTAAGAGTCGAGAAACATTTTCACATAATCTTAAAATACAGTGATGGGAAGTTGAAGCAGCATGCTTGTAATTAGACATTAATTGTTGGTGCTACTCTGGAAATAGGCATAGGCATAACAAGTTCAGGCATAGGTGGTGGATATGAGATAGTAGTATTGACAACTTCAGCACTCATTGTTTGAACTTCTATGTCTCTGTTACTATCATGTTGCCTGAGCCGATGCACCACTCTGGTTGTTTTCAGCCAGCAAGACTTGCTGTAAATATTCCATCTGAAAATAATATAAGATTAGTAACATAATATACAAAATATACAAAAAACACTGACTCATAGATTATTATTTAAAATATTGTTCTCATGTAATAGAGTTTGTATGTTTAAAATAAGAATAAATGTTCATTAAACCTAGATACATATTACATTACTCTTTTTATTACTATAATAGCTTAAGAGATGGTTAACCTGGTGTGAGGGTATCCACTGCAAAATACTACTCCTTTCTGCAGAGTCTATAGGTACAGTATGAGTTTGATATGCTCTTAATATTGAAGCCCCACATGGAATACAAATATTCCTGTACCCAAATCTCCTTGTTGATTGACCAGTTTAAATACTATCTTGTAATATCAATAAGCATTTTCCACACACTGAGTCTAGTAGGTTTAACTGAAAAAAAATTTGTAGTTATTTAAAATATACTTTAAATAAATAGGTGTATTGAGCCCTATACTAGGAACTTCATACAAGGTATTTTTTCAGGTGCACAGGTTGTATATAGGTCTTTGCTTTATGTACAATACTAATTTATTTATAAATCATAATTTCTTTATTTAGATAAAGTACACTCATACAATGCGAACAAGATAAATATAAACATACTCTTTAATCCCATTTAAGTTACACTTACAACAATTTATCGTAACGTAAATATTATACGTATTGAATTTCTATAGCTAAATAACTCACCTCACGAAAAATCCATGCATGGGTCAGTTGGCGTAAGTCTCCAGCTATCTCAGACACATTTTTGCACATGTTGAAATCGTACAACACAATTTACACAACGACTCTCTGGAGTAGAATATGCTGTAGATGCCATATTAAAATCTTTGAAATATACTAAAGAATTATAATAATGCAAAATAAACTGTCACGCAACTCGAAAGAAACGGAAAATACAGAATTCTGTTTTGAAAAATCAAAATGACAGATGCTCTGATCACAGATATAGATTTTGTCTATGATACTTTTTTCCATTGCACGGTTATATAATACCATGTACATAATGCTAAAATAGTTTAACCTCTAAAACAATAATTAAAATGAAGTTCATGGATCCAATAGATATTTGTTACTTTTCAAAAGCTGATAATCACTGTTACAACCACATTTTGCAGTAATATTTGTAATTTTTCGCATGAATGTTACAAATGTTTCATTATACGTGTACCATGCTGACCATAACTGGATACAGGAAATCTATCAAGTGTTTGCCTTTTTATTATAATTTCATGAACCCGGTTAGATTTTACAATAGAATATAGCCTGTTGATAATAATAAAAATTAATTACATTTTTACTTTTTTGTTTTTGTTTATTGTGCTACAATACGATTAATAAACATCATAATATCCAGTGGGCCCAAAAAAAGGTCTCCTTTAATATTTCGCGCGTTCCAACTTCAAAATAAAAAATTCGACCGAAATTAGGAAAATCTCTCGTAGAATCGAAAAACGGGGGAGCGAAAATTTTATAAATTAGCATAACGCTAAATAATAAAAAAAACGATATAATTTTTGGTGTTTTATAAAAAGAACTAATAATTAAACTATTTAAAGTGAGTGTAAAGTGTTGTTATGAAAGTAGTAATAAAATAAATCGAGTTAAAAATATGGTGAGGTTATGTTGACATCTGACTCGAGAATATAGGCACTGTAGCCTCACGCCTACACGTTCACACACATTATTACATATGTTGTTGCATTGAACGTGTACTTGGCTTGAGGCACTATTGTGCCTCCGGATATAAAGAATATTATTGAAGTATTTTTTTATTTATCATTCAATTACAATATCATAATCATATCTATAACTTTCTTTATAATGGAGCCATACTTTCATTATATATGTTTTTTGTATCTCGAAAATCGATTTAACTATTTTTTTGCATGAAAATCATATATTTAACGCTAGCTGATAGGTCTAAGTCTGATGTTAGATAGCATAAAGTATGAATATGGTTATCATATACCTACAGCAAGATTTCTTTCTATAACGAATTGTATGTGACGGTATCGTGGGGCAGGTCTTATTCCTTCATGATATTAATAAAAGATTTTTTCAACAATGCAAGAGCCTTCACCAAATTAAAAAGTCAGGCCCCTGAATTGGTATACACCTACCATCTTCGTTGTAGTGAAAATCGATTCGTCTCTCTACTGATTCTAAATTCCAAGTACTTAGGTAGATTGCAAGACAATAGTAAAATTGAAAAAAAAAAATTATACAAAACTCATAGTTAAAGCTTAAAAAATAAAAAGTAATTAATCACTTAGTGCTTCATTTTTTTCGTATAAGGTATACGGTCAACAAAAAACAGTACTTACAACTCAACCCAAAACAAAAGAGCCCTTCACACTACTACTGCTCTATTTTTTTACGGAATGATTAAGGCACTCTCCGATAGTGTTAGCGAAAACAACTCGACTTTAAATACACCATTAATAGTGTATTTTCATATTCAGGAACAGGAAATACCAACTTTTGATTGATGACGTGCTAATCACGCTAAAGTATGATAAATAATCACTGTTCTAGCCAGCTATTTTATTGTTGAAGTGAATACTTCTTTACGTTTACTGAGCACTTTCATTTGTTGTCATTGAATGGGACTGTGATATCACGCTTGGCTATGTAACTCTCGGGGACTCGCTCGTTGAGCATAGTTATATTTCATATTTTTAACCTCGCTTTTATGAATATAATTTCTGTCGTGGTGTTAATCACACTTTTCACTACTGTAATCAGTGAATGACATTATTACATCATAGAAGTTTGACCTTAAATTATGCTTTAATATCCGGACGACCGAGCCTTGCTCGGATTTTTAAGAATGTACAAAACTTGAACAAAAAAAAACTAATAGGACATCTGGATTCGAACCGGGGTCTTCTGCTTTCCGGATCACCCTATGTCCCATCTGAGCTATAATAGTCTTGTATATAGTGGCGAAATTTACCTTTGTATTCTAATGTTATTGTAGCTGTTTCTCATTCAAACATGGATAAAACCATTTTTTTTAAATTGAAACCTAGCTAGATCGATTTATCACCCCCGAAATCCCCTGCATACTTAATTTTATGAAAATCGTTGGAGCCGTTTCCGAGATCCGAGATTCAGATTATATATATATATATATATATACAAGAATTGCTTGTTTAAAGATATAAGATATTATAATAACCTCTATTCTATATAATATACATTACATAGAAAATGTTTAACTCCTAGGCAATAATTAAATACGCATTATACCGCTTTAAATATCTTTTTTGAATAGTCTCGATGGTTAGAATCATATAAATAATTCGCACTAATTTAATTAAATGATCTGTAATTGCAACAAAATTAAGAATAAGCGGTGAAAACATGCACGCAACGCGCAGAAATCTGTGCTTCAGCGTACGAAGCACTTAGTACGTACATATATTACAAAATCTCCTCTGCCCTGTGCTGCGTGGACCTGCGTCATCTACGTCTCAGCACACGCTTAGCATAATTGTGTTCCTAAGACTGTTATATCTAAAGTTGAACGACAAACAAATCGTAAGTTAATATTCAGATTACCCCAACGAGTGATTCTGTCAAATAAACCACAAGGAAACTTGCCGCATGAAGCTAGTAATAAAATCTGTTGTATTATTTATGAGTGTGTATCTATTGTGACATCATGTCTCGCACAGTTAACATTTGCAATATTCTTAGCTTCTTATTGAAGGATAAAAGACAATAATAATATTTGCTATCGAGCTGTTACTATTATACAATAACAGTTTTACCAATTTGATCACGGAGAGAAACTTTTAATTGAGTGCAAAGTAACTTGGTTTGTAGAAAGACTTATTCGTCGTTTGCAATTACAAAACTTATTTAATTTAATTTTAAAACTGGTTCTGCATTTATTTAAGAGATATTTATGTCTATTTTTATATGGTTTACATTAGCTTCACATGTATAAATGTATGTTAATTTATGGATGCTATTTTCATCTACTTCAAGATAACTTCAAATAGAAAAATTTTACGTTTTTCAAGGACCGACGACAGTAAAATGCTTTCATTAATTTAGCCTTGTATTCTATCTAATATTAATATTTTTAAACCATACTTTTTGGACTTGACCCGCAGAGCTAATATACATAAGTAAATACATCATTCAATACATTTATATTAAAATCCAGCACTTATTAAAGTTAGATTTATCATATAAATATTTAATATAATAAGAAAATATGAAACTTTTGTAACAAAGCTAACTCATTCAACGACTTTGGAATAGAAATAAATAATTGAAGCAGTATTAATGAGACAAATTATCTGTAAAGTTTGAATTCATAACTGTTAATAAATTACAGCGATTATCAGAAGTCTGCTCAAATGAATCATCAATGTCTTCATTGAGACAAAAACCATTTGGCGAGCTGTTTATTTGAACAAAGTATTAAACTTTTCGGAAATGTGCGTTTTAAATATAACCATTTAAATTTGTATGAAATATTCTAATATTTATGAATAACATTGAGATGACACAACACGACACTGGCGTGAGGTCGTGGGTTCGAGTCCCGCATCGTTCATAAAATTTTGTTTTTCAAATTTTATTTGTGTATTTTTGGACATTGTCGCACTTAAAGTCTTATTTGTAATCTTTTTATGTCTTAATAATAATCATAGATAGATAGAGTCTCTTGCTGTTAGACAACCGATAAAAACAAGCCAGGAATATAAGTTTAGTGTGCGTGACAAGCTACGTCTTCCACTCGCGATTTGTATGACACTGTGTGTCATTGTGCGTCAATTGCACTAAATAGAGGTTAGTACTAAACATAATTTTTTTCGACGTTTTCGCAGCTGTCTTACAGCAGTTCCCAATACACTATCTACAGATAGAGATAAATTACTACCTTCTACTAACAGTAATTAGCCGTCAATAATCTGAAGTTGTTCCAATATACCCGATAAGTCTTTCTAATCGCCTTATATTGGGACGTGTGAATTGAAATTTCCACACAAACTTCTATCGCCGGTAAGCTATACATCGTCTCATTGACAGACAGCGTGTACGGATAAGGTGAGTTACCGTCGATAAGTTTATTGCGATATAAAAGTCAATGATAGTTACGATTTTTATCTCAAGTAAGAGATAGACTGAATATTGGGAACGGCGGTTAGACTATCTAGTCGTATACATAATCTAAGATAATAATAATCATTTGCGACCTAATCAATGAAATCTAAATAAGAAGGTAATAGACACGTAAATGCTAATTGTAACGGAAATACACATACAGACATATGATTGTTACGTTCGCTTGCAACGTTTCGGATATTGAGTGATTTGTGCAGCATTGACGTGCAAAATAACGGCAATACAAATAAATTAATAATAAGTCTCATAGTGTTAATGCAGAAACAGCAGTTTAGTTAAAAAAAAGACAACGGTGAATAGTAATATTTTAAATGGACAAACTTAAGGAAGAGTTTCTGCATTTAGATATTTATTTATTATGAAAAATAGAATTACAATTTATTAATATATACCAGGAAAACCACGGAGGTTTGTCCTGCATGTTAGAAATATACTATTATAACTTAATAATTATATACTTAAAAACGATTAAAATATGTACAATAGGTAGATAATAACAGTACTTATTATAGCACGGGTGAGTCGCATAGCCTGCCACCTCAACGCATTGAATTTTTGAGTATCCGTCGTATCTGTCTGTTTAGATATATTAATTAGTAAACAAAACTCTACTTTATAACGAATAGTTAAGTACTCAATTGCGGTTAGCACGACACGCTACGCACCAATCACGGCTTCGACAACGAAAGGCATTAAATACTGAAATATTATATATTACCACGTTGTTTCACTTTCGCCTTCCAAATAATATCGATCACTAATTAAGACATACGTAAAACTTGGCTGAGTGTGATAAAACACGAACTTGACTTTTACATTGGGCTGTCTTAGCATAATCTCAGCATAATTTCAGCTCTCAAATGACTATAAAACGAAATCAAAGATTACGCTAAGCAAACACTCAGCTAAGTTTTACCTAAGTAAAGTCTGAGCAAAGTCTAAGTACTCTAT
Source organism: Leptidea sinapis (assembly GCF_905404315.1). Lineage (NCBI taxonomy): Eukaryota > Metazoa > Arthropoda > Insecta > Lepidoptera > Pieridae > Leptidea > Leptidea sinapis. The sequence goes on from NC_066301.1 coordinate 8,173,853, forward strand.
AGATGTCAGCCTTATTTACTCGGTGGTGGTCGTATGTTACATGTGAGGCGACGTTGACTATCTTTTATTCGCTGAACTTACATACAAATTATTTACGAACTGTAAGGAGAGAAGGCGTAAGATTAATATCGATGATGTCACTAGGTATATGTGTTTACCATCTTGCACAGCCTAGGAATAGGAGATTTCGCTCCAAACAGACATCTTCGAACTGGTAGACTATTGCGGAACTATTGCGGAATAATTTGCTTCCGGGGATACCTTCTAGGGAAACGTGATAATTTTTACTTTTTTTTTACATAAAGGATAATTAATAATGTAAGGTCATAATATCAGAGTTGTAGCGCGTAATTGTCGCCTGTAACGGAACGCGCGCAAAGCCAGCTATAAAATAGGATTGTTTAATTTGGGCTCTAATCCACAAGTGTGCTGTTTTAGGCAAACAGTTCGTAATGTAGGATTATATTATATATTATTAGGTAAATTTTGTAAAGTACGAAATTGGATTGATTTACTATAACATTAGACATTTTTATTTAATATCAGCTGATGCCCGTGACTTCATTAGCGTAGATAAGGGGTTTTTAAAAAAAATAAGCAAGTTTCGAATTGAAGATTTTCTCATGTCCTATTTCAGTTCCGGTTCCCGTTTTCGCTCCCGTTCCCAACACATTATATGAATCTTATTTCGAGAAAGATTACTATGGCAAACTAAACTACTATTGGTATAGTTACAGGTCATCGAAGTGAATTTCAGGTTTTCAAAAATCCCGCGGGGTCCTTTCCAAAGCAGTCTATCGTAGTATCCCTTTCCAAGTAGTCTATCGCTGTTTCAAATTTCATCAAAGTCAGTTCAGCACCTGCGACGTAAAAGCGTAACAAACAAATTTACATTCACATTTATAATATTACTAGGGATTGTTGGTATTACCTGTTCTATGCAATCGGACATAACATAATGTGTAGATGTAGTTTAGGGAATCCAGAATTTTAACAAATATTTATTTCAAGTAGAATTTGAGATAGAGTAGGATTTGAGAGTAGTAACAAGTATTTGATATAATATTGTTGACACAGCTCAGGATGTTAGCTCTACTAAGGATCTGCGTTGGGTAGGCTCCGAATCTAGTTCAAGAATCTGCTAGTTTCCAACGAAGAAACAGAAAAACAGTGAAAGTAATATGGAAGTGTTACCCAAAAGTCTGTACGCATAGTTAAAAAAAAAGGAGTAATTATTCTTTGGAACGACATGGTTATCCAGAATGTACCTTTGAAAGAATGCAGAGTTCACAAATGTTTTAATCAAGAATTTTCTAAGTTATAAGTATCTAACGGAAATTTGGTTTCATGATGAATAGGTATGCTTAAGTGAAAATTCGCTTTGCCTAGAAACTCATTGTCAGTCTTATATAAATAGATACAGCTTCATAATTTTACGAAGTGATCTCTTAACTTCCTTCAGTCTCTGAAACAACACTTTAGATGATTAAGTTTCTAGCTTCTTAGTAAATTTGAGGAGCTCACAGCCTATGTGCCAATCAGCAATAGAAAAAATAGCCCACACATTATTTAATTAGTCATCCGGCAAGGGTCATCAATTTGGCTAAATCCTCCAGGATTCTAGATTATTCCCACTCCTTTTTTCTTGCCTTTGCGATGCTTATTCTGAGTTTGTATTATGTAATCAGGAATGACTTGAGAAGACAGCTCTGATAAACAGTCTGAAGTTCTGATGGTAACGAAGAATTTAGGCGGTGAGATCAGTAGACCTTGGAAAATAATAATTTGAATACTTATAATGTTAAAAAATTAAAGTTTCCTTCTACGAACACCAAATTCCGTGTACCTACATAATGATTCTGAATTTTTCTGTAGTGCTAAAGAGCTATTGTTTTATACACCTACAAGACAAGTTTAACCCGCCCCACTTTTTACCACACTGTATGGGCACATCCGTACGGAGTATTGCTATCATCTCTGTGCTGCAGTATTAGCTCGAATCACTTGAATTCTCAAGTGATTCAATTGAATTTAGTATTCTGTGAATAGCTCGATCAATTGGCTTTGCGTGGAGATATTGCTTCATTGTGTGTCTTAGACCGCTTTTTTTTCAGGGTAAATATTTGAAGATCTATTAAACCTATTTAGGCCTCCGAATTCTACCATTGCTACATAAGCCACAAACAAGTATCGTTCTCATCATCTGAATGTACAGCGTACTTCCTCAGAACGATTTTCAAGGAAGTTTCTTCCACGATAATAATCAAACTATAATGGAAAAAAGATCTTTGTGCGATATTTCACCTCACCTTACCTTCAAAAAAGAATGTACAATCATCCAAAATTTAGCAACGGTGCAGTGATTCCTCGGGTAAGGATAAACGAGTTACTCCATGTTTAATGATCATTTGTATGGCTGAAGGTAACTAAACATATTAAAAACTTTAAACACATTTAAATAACCCTGCAAGTTAAGTAATTCTAGTAAAGGGCAGAGATGTTATTGGCAAATGCAGAATGTATAATGAACTACTGGAATGATAAATGAGGATAAAACAAGACCCTTACATTTTTTACCAACTTCAAAAAAGGAGGAGGTCCTCAATTCGTCGGTATGTTTTTTTAAAAGTACTACAGAAACGCGTAACAGTGGTTTGTGCTCGGCATAAAAATATCATTTAAAATTAGATTCTCGGGACAAATACCTATATATGTGAGTTAAATAGCTGTACGAACCGGTGAAAATTTATAATAAATGGTGACTGCTCAAAATACTTACGATTAGTAAAAATATCGTGAATTATTGTGAAACATAAATATCTTCAAGCAGCATTCCTTCAAAAAGGTAACAGTTGCTATAAACAACTACACTGTTTATCACATCCACTTTTGGTGTTTGAATGAAAATGTACATTGTTTAACATTGTCAACGAAATATTATAACATAAAACCGATACAAACACAATTATAATACATCTAGATTATTATACCAATAGATATCGACTGGCTATATTTTTTTCCGAACAAAACAAAGTAACTCGAAACTACCCTCATTTGACTCATACACAATACCGACAATTATTCTGTTGTGTGGTACAAATCATGAGCGTCAGGCGATCACCACCGGGCCAAAGTAGTTCTTTAACAAACTTATCCAAAGCAAGTGAGTTTTCAATGGAGTCTCAAGTTACACACAGAAAACGAAAGCAGCCAGATGTAAGTTGTAATTGTGCAAAAGAGCTTCAAGATATCCACAGAGACATAACAGCAATGTTACAAAAATTCACGGAAAACCAAGAAAATACAATGAAGTCAATTCAAGAAAACATCTCTGAAATGAAAACTCAGTTGAATGATATTAAAGCAGCAACTGACTCCCTAAAAAAGGAACAGATATCAATGAAGAAGCAAATATCTGATCTAACTAACAAAGCGACTACAACCGATAGTAAAATTCACACAATTGAATCTGATATTATGGGAATGAAAAACAACACGACTGCGAGTACCATCATCTGCAATGAAAACTTTCTTCATGAATTACAGGACCGTTATTCTAGGGAAAAAAATATTATCTTGATGGGTATATCGGAATGTAACTCTACGAACACTGAGGAGGGCCGCTTATATGATATGAAGGAGGTAACCAATATCACAAATAGCCTATTAGAGGACTGCCCAAAACCTATCAGAATATTTCGACTTGGGAAGTATAATGCAAAAAAAGACCGTAGCATCAAAGTTTTATTCCCATACCACGAAACTGTAGCAGTTTCGCGGTATGGGAATAAATTTTATAAAAATTCGTAATAAAGATAAATTAAGTAAGAACATAAAAATCTACTCAGATCAAACACCAGCGCAACAAAAATACTTGAAAGTTTTGAAAACTGAACTAGCGCAGCGTAAAGCTAATGGAGAAAACAACATCACAATAAAGTATGTCAAGGATTTACCAAAAATCATTGAAATCAATGATTCAAAAAACTAAATATGACAACCAAACTCAATACCCGCAATGCAAACTCAAACAGTGAAGACACAATGACATATCAAGTAGTTGACACATACCAAAATATACTTACCTGTAAATCAACTCTTAACTTTTTCTACGCCAACGTAAGAAGCATATGTAGTCCAGGTAAATTTGACGAACTCATCTGTATCCTACATTCCTTTAAAAAATGTATACACATAGTCCTACTAACTGAAACCTGGATAAGGTCAGATACACAAGTACAACAATTTCGAATTCAAAACTATACTCATTACTATAATATCAGACCAGATATCATCGGAGGCGGTGTATTCATATATGTGCATAACAACTTAAAACACGACATAACTACATCATTATATGTCGGTGGAAATAACTACCTATCCATATATCTCCACAAATATGCACTCACAGTTGGGGTTGTGTATAAGCCTGGACACACAAATTTTAATGACTTTCTTTGTGACTATCAGGAACAACTTCTTAAACAAAAGAGAACTATCATCTTTGGAGATACAAACATCGACTTGTTAAGCTCTGACAGTACAACTAGACGTTACAGTAGCATGCTTATGGAATCCGGCTATAAACTGATTAACAAAATTGATCCAAAATACTGTACACGTGAGACTGAAACCACTAGAACAATCATAGACCACATTTCTACAAATCTAAAGAAAGACAATTTTCATACAGCTATCATTGAGTCATCCTTATCAGACCATAAGAATATCTATACAGAACTAAAAAGAATACGACCACCAAAGAAACAAATAGTTCAATACGAGTCTATAGATTTTGCGAAATTGTATAAAACGGTTGAATCGACAATTTTAGAAGTCAATACTCCTGATTACACACTATTTGATGAGTACATTAAAAAGATGATCTCCGAAAATAAAAAATACAAATACAAAACACTTAATCAGCCACAAAATGAATGGATCAACAGACAGATATTAGCAGGAATTAATGAAAGAAATCAATTATGGTGTAGACTAAAACAACACCCTAACAATAGTCAACTAGAAAAAGATTTTAAAACAAAAAGAGACAACCTAGCACAAATAATAAGGAAGACAAAAGAAAAATATTACTACGGAGAATTCTCAAAATTCACAAATAACCCGAAAAAAATGTGGAAATTAATCAATACCCTTTCTAATAACAAAACTGTTAATAGTTGTGCTCCTCCAAACCTAACCTCTGAAAACGGCACTGTTACTACGGACCCAATAGAGGTATGCGAAATTTTTAACAATTTCTTTGCAAATATAGGGACAAATTTGGCCAACAAAATACCTAAACCGTTTCATAATAGTAACACATACACACTACCCATAGTTAACCACAACACCAAACATCATAATTTGTCTCAATTTACTCCGTGTACCATAAATGAGGTTTCCAAAATTATAGACAACTTAGACCCCAACACGAGTACAGGACTGGATGGTATAAGTACCAAAGCCATAAAATGTATCAAAAATCTTATAATAAATAAATTAACAAAATGTCTAAATCAACTTTTGGCTGAAGGTATCTTTCCGGACAGTCTAAAAGTTGCTAGAGTTACCCCACTGTACAAAGCAGGCAATAAATCTAACTCTGGGAACTACCGACCAGTTTCAGTTCTACCGACATTCTCAAAAATTTTTGAAAAAATCATATATAACAGATTAGAGAAATACTTAACTGAGATAAACTTTATATATGATAAAAAGTACGTTTCCGGCCAAAATCAAATACAGTTGGTGCCACCATTGATCTAGTAACCACAATAAAAACCAAAATAGATCAGAGGGAAGTGGCAATAGGAGTATTTATTGATCTCAAAAAGGCTTTTGATACCGTCAGCCACACCCTGCTCCTAGAAAAACTGCAACACATCGGTATAATAGAAACCGCACACAAAATCCTAGAGTCATACTTAAAAAGTCGGTACCAGATTGTAAAAATTGGAGTTCATCAAAGCAAATCCAAGCTGCTGACATGCGGGGTTCCTCAGGGATCCCTTCTAGCACCTTTATTATTCCTGGTGTACGTAAATAACATACATCAAGCAGATTTGCAGGGTCATCTTACCCTTTATGCAGACGATACATGTCTATTTTACTTCGGCAAAAACTTAGAAGAACTAATGAGAAATGCACAAGATGATTTAAATATACTGCAAAAGTGGTTTCAATGTAATCTTTTAACTATCAATGCCTCCAAAACATCATATATGATATTTAGTGCTAAAAATAAAAAACTACCTAACATTCCTAATCTTACCATCAACGGAGAAGTATTGCAAAAGACTTTTGAAGAAAAATACCTTGGATTGACACTCAATAAACACTTAACATGTAAATCACACCTAATAAATATAAAAAACAAACTTTCATCTCTAGTAGGCTCTCTACACAAAATAGTTCGGTATATTCCAAAACAAGCTCGACTATTGATATAAAATGCCCTAGTACAGCCACACTTACTCTACCTCATTGAAATATGGGGTAATGCGGGTAAGACTAATATAAAACCAATCCAAACGCTACAAAACCGAACAATAAAAATTTTACATAATTATGACTACTTAACTCCTACAGAAACTATTTACAACGAAACGAAACTATTGAACATTACTCAACTTTACAACTACTACACATGCATACTTATATATAAGATAACTCATAGACTCATTCACTCAAATACAACATTCACAACAAAACACAATACCAACAAATATGAATTACGTCGCGCCAGACACCTTGTATTACCTAGTATTAGAACCAACTATGGTAAAAATAATATAACATTTGCAGGAGCTCAGCTATACAATAAGCTACCGAAAACTGTTAGAGAAGCGACTTCGCTCAACATCTTCAAAAAAAAGGCTGCTATATCATTTACAAAGCAATGAATAAAAACATCTTATCATAATAACAATAAACTATATCTTGTAACTTGGACCACCGCCTTAAAAAACCGGAAAGCAGCAATGAGCAAATTCGCCTCTCACTCACTGATTTTATGTTCTCATGTAAGTGACGACAGTCTTAATGAGAAATTAAAGTTCTTTAAACCGAATGTTTGTTACCTTAGAATTTTCGACTGGGTTCACCCAGATTTTGATAATTCTGTTATTATTTGAAAATACAGATCAGATCTGACAATGGAATCCATGACAAAACCATAAAAGTCTTAAAGTTGCTATAAGTATGCGCACGAAAAACATACGAATACTCAATATCCTGCCAACCGATTTCTATGATTCTTTTTTTATTGCAAAGGATATACTTCAAAGGAAGTTTGTTGAGAGTTTGGTAAGGTTCTGATTATGAGATCCATGGCAAAGTAACGGAAATTTTTAATTCTTAGGAGCAAATTAAAGATACACGGCCGAATCTTTTTTATGCTATCCGGATATTTGAATCACCTACCGTAACGTCGTTATGGTCAAGTAATTATCGTAGTCGAATATGGTGATCAATGGAACTCCTCAACGACTTACAGTAAGGGTGCGATCTGTGGCAATCAAATTGCAATGCCCTTACAGTCATTGTTATGCAAAATTTATAAAATAAAAAATAAATAACAAAAAACAACCGAATAGTGTTCTTGATGTCGGTTGTTTTTTTATGAATATTAATGAATAGTTTCAGTGACAGTAGTAATTAACATTTGTAAGAAGTTAAATTAGCTGAACTAATTAGCTAAACGTAGACCCAAGTAGCTACTTGGGTCTACGTTCAGACAACATTAGGACTAAAAAGAAAAAGTATGGCTCTATCAAGGAGACGAATTGTTGGGTGCGATGTTATATCGTAGCTAAAGCAGCCTGTTATTTGGATGTCTATATATTGATAGCCTGGTCGTTGCATACACCAATAACTAAATAGCCATTTAGTAAATTGGTAATGTCTGGTTTGGTTGTTTGGTGAGTTAAAAAAATAATATGAAAGTAATTTAATATTATGTCCTTGTTAAATTTCAGTCCTCCAAACAGTTGCTACATCATCATCATTATATCAGCCGGAAGACTGCTGGTCAAATGCCTCGTCTAAAAGTTATGTTGTTATATTCAACCTGAGTACACATAGGTAATGGACAAATTCAGATAAAGTCCTTACCCATAATTATTTGCTTCGTGGGACATAGAGAATTGGTAAATGGATGGATCAAATAGTATTTGTTAGTTATAAGTTATTTGGTCATAATTAATAATAATATATTATAATAATAATATTGACACACTTTTACACAGATTATCTTGCCCCAAATGAAAACAAGTTACAAGACAACGACATATTTGATACAATATATTTAAACATACATAAATACGTATAAACATCCATGACTTGGAAACAATCATTCCTATTCATTATGTAAATGATTGCATCTACCAGAATTCAATCCCGGGACCTCTAGCTCAGTAGGCAGGGCATATCACTTCATATATTTTTTGAAAAATTAAAATGTTATGAATCTAACTACGATAAGTACTGTTTACTTGTTTATTCATTATCTTTATAAATATTTAGCTAAATGAAAATTTTTACTTTCATAAAATAAAAAAGATCCCTAAAACTGTACTTAATTTGCGAATTGTTGCCATAATCCGCGGAGGATTTGGGACATAAAATATAAGAAGCAATATAATGTTTTCGATTTATTTTGCTTTAAAAACGAGTAAGATGTTATCGTGTACGGTGTTGTTTGTGAAAAGTCGCAAATGAAATTTAAAATATCATCCTGGTACTTGTATCTTACTTCACAAAACTTATCTATAGGATTAAAATTTTCTTTGATTAACGCGAGTGTTACGCATTAAATGAAACACTTTTTGGATACCCCTGAAAACGAGATCTGGAAAGGTCTTGAAACGTCGGGTTAACTATAATAATAATAATGTAACTCCTACGCAAAAATCTAATGCAAAAACACAGTTACAATTTACACGCGTTCTAATAATTTAAGTGTTTTATTTAAATGGATGAAAATTCACAGGAATGAAATCCATCCATAACAGGACCTTCGAATTGCATTACTAAGTGGATCAATTGTCATTAATTGATAGTATTAGGTACTAAGCCCATCAAAGTATGTCAAATTATGAAGGAATAGCCTAGAAACACACTAGTTTTGTTTCAATTAGATCATGCGAGTAGTTTCGAGGTTATGATGTTTTTCGTTTCGCCGTCTAAAATATTTAAATATATCATACGGCGCGAAGGCGCGTGACTTCATAACAAAGTGCCGCTCAGAAGCCCGCTCTCACCATCGTGAGCGAGTGTTAGTGTAGTGCTAGTGATGTACTAGCGGCAAGCGACCCCGCTCTGCAGAACCCAGCTAAATAACTGAACTTTTGGAAAACTATGCGTCGTAACCAAAATATTTATAAAATATTAAATAGATATTATTATCTAACATATAAAATTCTCGTGTCGAGGTGTTTGTTTTCAAACTTCTCCGAAATGGCTAAACCGATTTATAGGAAATTTTGTGTGCTTTCGAATAGGTGTGAGAATCGGCCATCATCTATTTTTCATGCCTCTAAGTTATATAAATGACCCCACCCCTTAATATATTTTATTTATATTTTATTATGATTCAGTATTAAAAAATACAAACTTAAAATTTTCACCCTTCTACGATCAACTTCTGTTTTTTAATCATCATTTTATATAATTGTGTTCCTACTACAGATCCGCAATAGGGGTGCAAGATCGAATACATTAATTATTATAGTACGAGTCGAATCGAATTTTATGTACGATATATTTGGTAGGTCTGAGAATTTGTCGTTATATTCTACCCTAAAAATTTTGATTATTACATTATTCATAACTTTTTATGGCAATACAACGTTTGCTGGGTCAGCTAGTATACAATAATTATAATTAACATATGACATACTGAAAGTTAAAAACTAAATTTGAAGATATCTCAAACTTCGAACGTATTCCACAAAGATGACTGAAATGCAATTATTATATTACAGATTGTTCCACGAATTAAATTATAATTGTCATGTTTAACTTATGTTACCTTAGGCATCAATAAATTTAAACTATCTCAATTCAAGTATTTTAAAAGTAAACACACCATAAAAGGTCCAGTAAAAATGTGGACGGTATTCTTATCTGAGCAACCGTAAAATTGCAGAAAAAGACGTAACGGAAATATAGCAGTAGCATAAAAAATTACATTTCACTTCTGCGACGTTAAATTTTTCATTATTTTGACCATCCATCATCATCATTTTTTACGATTCCCTTCGGATCAAAGAAACAGACTTTTTCAGACATTATTATCAAGATTAAGCGCAAGGCGCTTTCGTCCTTAACTTATAATTTCTGGTGTCACAATGGTCTGTTTTATGAAATGGGGTTTTATGCTGATTGTTTTTATTAGGAACTCTGGGAACATAATTTCACATAAAATATGAAAGGAATTGGTGATTTATAAATACTTTGTTTTTAATTAGCACGAATTTGGTTTTACCACAGAACAGATTGGTCATTAAATCCTTGTTTTTATGTATCTGGATCCAAGTCTAACATTCATAGTTGATTCCATTTTCAAAAATTTTTGTGTTCATATTTTAATAAAATTAAACTTTTGCCGAGTTTGTTTTTTGTAATTTAACATAAAAACATGACTACTACGAAATGTATTTTGAAAGTTTCCAGGAAATAATTTTTTAAAGAATGTTTTCATTTAATGTGTTAAATATTACTTTGACCACGTACAATGCAGAGCAGCTCGAATTGTCAGGAACCCAGTGCTCTGTGAACGGCTAGATCACTTGGCGTTGCGTAGAGACGTCGTTTCATTGTGTGTCTTCTACCGCATTTATCACGGGGAGTGTTCCGAAGATCTGTTCAACCTGATTCCCGCCGCCGAATTCCAACTTCGCACGACACGCAAGTTAGGATATCATCCCCACCATCTGGATGTGTGGTGGTCCTCCACAGTGCGGTTTTCTAGGAGCTTTCTTCCACGTACTACAAAGCTGTGGAATTAGCTTCCTTGTGTGGTGTTTCCGGGACGATACGACATGGGTACCTTCAAAAAAAGCGCGTACACCTTCCTTAAAGGCCGGCAACGCTCTTGTGATTCCTCTGGTGTTGCAGGAGAATGTGGGCGGCGGTGATCACTTAACACCAGGTGACCCGTACGCTCGTTTGTCCTCCTATTCCATAAAAAAAGGGTTAATATTAAAAAAAATAACAAAAAAACAACCGACTTCAAAAACACTATTCCAAAATAATAGATATAATATGCACTAAAAAGTATTTTTATACAATTTAAATAATTAATCTAATTCTAGTTACGATTATTGTTATTTTTGGAATCGGCGTCCTTCCGTCGCGACGCGCTCTCGCCTCTCGCCTCCTCACGACTCAAGCACAACTCACCTATAACTATGACGTATGTAGTTACAAACCTATCTTGGATGACACCGACAAAGATTACCATAATCGTAACTAGAATTCAATTAACTAATGAGATTGTATAAAATACGCAACTATTTTTACACTTTTTAGTGCATATTATATCTATTGTTTTAGTTTTGTGTTTTTAAATTCGGTTGTTTTTTTGTTAATTTATTTTTGATTTTTTGATTTTTAGTGAATTTGAAGTACACTAACAATATTTTGTCTAAATATGTGCAGATATACTAAATTTTTCAATGCAACAATGAACGTAAGCGCTTTGAGTAATCAAATTGATTACAGACAGTTAAGGAGTCCCATTGATCATTACATTCGACTACGACAATTACTTGACCATAACTATGTTATGGTAGATGACTTAAATTTCCGGATAGTATAAAAAAGATTCGGTCGAGTATCGTTAATTTGCTCCTAAGAATTGAAGAGTTTCGTTACTTTGTTATAGATTCCGTAATCAGAACCTAACCAAACTCTCACCAAACTGTCTATGAAGTATATCCTTTCCAATTAAAAAATAATCCTCGAGATCGGTTGGCGCAATATTTAGTTATTCGAAAATTTGTCGTCCACATACGTATAGCAAATTTAAGACTTTTATGGTTTTCTCATGGATGCCATTGTCAGATCTGGACTAAATTACAATGGGAACACACGGAAAGCACCAGCTTTCAAATAAAAAGAAAGAATTATCATAATCGGCTTACCCAGTCGAAAGTTTTGAGGTAAGTAAACATAAAAAAAAACATACCGACGATTTGAATACCTCCTCCTTTTTTGAAGTCGGTTGAGAAAGATTGTAGACGCGGACGGCGCGACGTAGCTAATTTCAGACGGACAGCTTCCAGTCTCGGCGGCATACGGCGTGACACTCAATAGTTTTGTCTCCACAAGATTGCCTTAGCGGCTGTGTAAATTGTGTGTATGTGAAAGTGCGTCGATTCGGGCGCTCTAGTATAAAGATAAAGTACTGAATATATACTGTATTGCGCCTTAAGGCGCGGACTGACTAGGATTGTAAACGCTACAACCAACTCTAAAATATTTGTGTTGATCATGTGGCTAAGCTGCAAATGGGCATTAATTTTACTAGTTTTCTTTTGTTTATTCGTTTATTCAAAATTTACATATTGAATTATTGAATAATTTTTCGGTTTAAGTTTTAGAGAAGTACTAATTCTATTAAATTCTTTAAAAAAGAATGTTGTAATCGCTGATATTTTTGACCCTAAAGTTTATTTTTGGAAAGCAACTTCCAAATTTTTTATTTGATATTAAATTTCATATAAATATTCTATTCAGTTCGAAATTTTCTTTAAGTCGTTCTTTGTGCACTGTATTTTTTGCGTCGGAATATTTTCATTGCGTTATGTTGTAATCAACTCTCTAAGAATCCAAGTTTTGTGGATATTGAGGTATGACCGCGCACTAAGTTATCTCTTTCACGGAGATGTAATTATGATGTACTGCAGCATCTAATCAGGAGGACGCGGAGACTTATCAATAATCTAAACAGGTTTCGTATATCTCCATGGTCGTTTAACCTATTATTGTGTTAATAATGCTGAATGATTCTCTTTTTCAACATTGTATTCAATTTAAATTCAATGCTTTGTTCAGTTATATCTCATTGATATCCAATATATGGATTTAAGACCCGTATTCAATCGACATAAATGTAAATTAAGGCCTGATCGTCTCTACTATAACAACTCAATTCTGACAGTCATTAAAGGCAATTGTACTACGCCAATAAAAAGCCTCCAATTACAAATTGTTCGCTTTAGAACATTAGAATTTCGATAAAATTTGCTCATTTTTTGCGTCCATTCACTTTAATTCAATGTTCTTGTCACGATTATTCCGTATATTGTTTGGTGACTGTCTGTATTTTGATATATAGAATTTTAGTTACTGTAATGAAATGACATATTAATTCTTCTTATATAACAATTCCTTATTAACAACAAATTTATTACATAATCAAATAACGAAATAAGAAAGACCTCATGAACCCTATTTCTATCGAATTGATCAAAAATATTTTCATCGTATTTACTATTCATGAGAACAGTATGTAAACATTTCTCTCGAACCCTTTCGCATCAAAATACTACCGCGAACGCCGAAGCATAAACCCAAACTAAGGTATTTATCAAGAATTTCGTATATATTTCCGTGCATTTATTACGATATTGGATAGTTTTCAATTTCCCTTACGACTTTAGTTACGCAGAATAAGAAAATATAAATTATACCCACTACTTACCTACTATTTTCTCTTATTATCGATCGTATTCCTTAATGCGTTTCATATTAAAGTGATTTATGTAATGGAAAATTTCGATTGATCGTGTGCATAGGATTTTACACGAACGCTTCGGAATGGAAAAAGTAATCGTGCTCTGGGTTGCCAGAATGCCTACCGAAGCACAAAAACAAATGAGACTGAACATTTTTCGAGCTTCTTGGAAGTGTTACAACACGATTCTAAGCATTACCAAGCCCAATTATAATCGTGGATGAAACGTGGCTTCATAATTTTGATCCAGAAACAATATTATAATTAACAATATTACGGTCTTGTCAGATTATCTGATAGCACAGAGATAGACCAGTGCCGAAGCCTTTGAAAATGATAAAAAGTGAAACAAAATAATAGTAGGATGAAACCCATTGGAAAAGGACGAGAATATAAAAAAAAATAAGGGCAAAATAAATTACGGGCGATCTGAGGTCGGGAAGTGGAAAAGGGTGGGTGTTTTAGGGTAAAAAACGGTTTATCTCGATATCCGGTAAAACTACAAGTCCTATGGCAAAAAGTTGTAGGTAATAAAGAGATCTACAACTTTTGTAATTACACTTTTTTCACATAACCTCAAAATTTAGGTGAAAAATTCAAAAAAACATTTTTATTTTTTATTTATATCTTTTTCAAAGAAAAAAAATTTTTCTACGATATTTGGTGAAAACTTACCTTATTATGTCCCAAATACACTGTAATTTATTTGTATTAAAAGATTTGTTAAATTCTCGTCCTTTACCAATGGGTTTTACCCTACTGTAATTTTTTATGGTTTCAAAAATTATCGACCCCGGTCTAAGAAAGATGTCATAATAATAAATGAATATCTATTTATTTTTTCCTCACGATCTTAAAGCTAAAATAGTACTGTAGTGTGTAACAGAAAATATAATTTTTTTACTTAATTGACGATCTGTATAGCCGAGTGGTTAGCGATCCTACCTACTAAGCTAGAGGTCCCGGGTTCGAATCCCGGTAGGTGCAAGCATTCATATGAATGCTTGAATGAATATGGATGTTTTTATTCCGAGTCATGGATGTTTAAATGTACTTATGTATGTTTATATGTATTTATGTATGTTTAAGTAAGTATATTGTATTCGATATATCGTTGTCTTGCAACCCATAACACAGGCTATATTATATGCTTAATTAATTGTAAGATAATTTGTGTAAAAAGTGAGTCAATATTATTATTATAATAACACTTTTTTCTTGTACATTACTAGCAGAATAATGTGTGTGTGAGTGTACTATAAGTGTAGAAGCTTTTCATTAAAGGTATAGTACAATTTCTGTAATCACTCTTTCAAATAAAGCTTGCATTTAGTTCTATTGTGATAGTAAATTGACAGCTATTTGTTTAGATTATTGTAAAGGTTATTTATCTTGTACGCAACAATATGAACGATGTTTCAATGATGAAGCTGTACTCGATGCAGTACAGGATTTTTTAGGTGGTGGTTCACAAGATGAAGAGTTTTTAAATAAGCATTTTCAGTTAAAATAAAGATATTTCAAGTGTATTCAGATTCGACTATGTCGAAAATAAATCTAGATTTATTAAATGCGGCAACACACAAGTTAACAACTCTTATTAAACGCCCTACGTACAATATATTCATAACTGAACAATTTGTTATCTTTTAAAGTGATAACCCTCACTTCTGGTATTAATACACAAATAAAATTTGAAAACAAAATTTATGAACGATTCGGAACTAGAACACGCAGATCTCGCGCGAGAGATTCATAAATTTTGTTTTTAAATTTTATTTGTATATTTATAACTGGCTTGAATCACTAGGATAATATAAAATATCAAAAAATATTCGATATAAGAAAAAATCCAGTTTAATTACAAGTCTTTCTGATGCATGCATGCAAAAGAGCGTTATTACGAGATTAAAAAAAGGAAATATAAATACCACTGCAGTGGAACTTATAAATATCGTTAAAGAATGACTTGGTAGTAAAGCGTGATATGAATTATCGCAAAAGTGTGAGGTAAAAACAACATTGTTTTTATAAATATACTTTCTCAAAATATTCATTAAATATTTCTTGTTTTTGCAATGAATGTCTAGAAGATCTTTATGAAGCTATATGATCTTCATAATAGCTTTAAGGGTAATTTTTTACACTTTTATAATAAAGTCCCAGCCACTGTTCACAATCTATAAATTAATTTAAATGTTTCATTAAAAAATAACTGTCCTAAATCCTTCTACTCCACAGCTAAATATCTAACTGATCCGACAGCGTCATTTTAGGGACTAGATTATGATTGTTTTATAGCAATAGCAATGACAGTACAATATTGTATATTTCATTAAAAAGAGTGCAAAAAAGTATCTCTCAGAGCGCTATTTGTTTCCGAAGCGGTAGTAGTATCTAGTATATTAGAAATGACATCAAAAAGAATTCTAAAGGAATCAATTTTGAAAAAGTAAATGCCTTTATGCCTTTTACCCAAAAGGGTGAAAATATGTTCATAACCCATCCCTCAATTATCTAAGATGTAAGGAAATGTGAAAAGAATATTCTGGGTTTGATTTAGTTGAATTAAACCTCCATCCATCAGTGATCCGTCATCAATTCCAGTTTGTTTAGCAACTCGAAAGAGAGTTATAATTCGATCGCGATATAGTTGATACAATTGTGAAAATAACAAAACCATTTTTACGAAATAGGATTAAGTTATAACAAAGGCTTTGAAAACAATTCGATCAGCAATGTATAAATACTTACATAACTTTTAAATCTATAACTCGAACCATACATGAGAGCGGAGTTAGCGGTCTATACATCATAAACAAAGTTAGGCTATGCTAACCAGCGACTGTGGTTTCGCAATCTCGAATCCAAATAAAACTTTTGAGTTTTCAAGCCACAAGGTTAAGGTTGAGTAGCATTTCAACAATTTATAATATTTAGGATTAATAAAAACTGTTTTTTATTTGGCGAATTTTATATTAAAGGACAGGATTTTAAATTATTAGATATATTTTTGCAAAGATCATGTCCAATTTTCGCGAAAGTAATCAACCGATGAGTACCTACAGGAATCTCGATCTTATGACTCACATACTAAGGTCGAGTATGTTATAATTTGCTGTTACATAGACAACCTGTTTACGTGTTAAGTTTTGTTTATTATTTATGACACTGTTCGACATCATTTGAGAATAATACTTAGGTTTATAAAAGTTCATTTAATTCATTGGTTCATTTGTAATCAATCAGAGATCGAGCGATCAATGAAACATTCAGTGAGATAAAACAAGCAATACCAGATAGTAAAAATAATATTTTACTGTTTACTAGTAAGTGATAATAATTATTTGTGAAACCTCGTAGTCCTGGTAGCGGCGACATGGGACGGGATATTTTATTTGAAATAATTTGTAACAAGATGAAACTATGAATGTTAAAAGAGCGACAATAAGTTTCGTGCCACTTCTTCTCATCAAAGCTCAACCTTTTCCGAAGTGGCGGCAAATATTACAAGAAAAGAAAACTTTTGATATTTATACCATTTTCCTGACCTACATGAGTAAAGTGAGATTGAATTGATTTGAATGTCATGTTTTATTATTGCACTTGATTGCATTGAAGAATTTCTTTTCTTTTTGATCTAAATCTTTAGCATTAAGATTCCTCTAAGCTTTCTTGGCTTTAACTGCTAACGACATTAAGAATAAAGGATGAGAAAAGTTCAGTGGTTTAATTGTAGAGATTGGCAAAGGGAATAAATACAATATTAATGAGATAGAATCGGAAGAGAAGTTGCAAAATAATGAATATACCGCAAGTGTCTGTAAGCATTCAAATAAACATCCACATCTTATCTTATTTGTCCAAACCTTTTTAGCCAGTAAGAATGATGAAAGCGATTCGGTAATGAGAATGATGAGGGTGAGTTCAAGATTGACTCAACGTCAAGGCACCGTTTGACAGCCGATAGTGGCGACGAACAAACATGGCGGAGGGTTGGCGGGTCAAAAGAAATATTTACTAACACTTGACATGTCCCGTCAGCTATCATGGGTTTTGTGATTCTGAATATTTTTATGTCAATTGTCTTGAATATTGATCAAATATCGTACATGTTTCGTTACTATATAAATACAAAAAAAAATTAATAAAATCCATACTGAGTGAAGCTATGGCATGAGTATAGTATAAAACATTATAACATGAATATAACATACAAAATAAAATTGCACTTTTACTTTTCAGCTTATGATATGCCAATGTACAATATCGTATAGGCTTTAATTTTCTCAAGTAATTATATGTTAAACTTAATCGAGCCCGCAACGTGGCGAGCTTAAACACTCGGTGCTAGAACGGGTGCGACTGCGAACTTAACACACCCTGATGAAGGACCTTAAATTGGTCCCAGTAGTTTTAAATGTTTCATACATTTGATATACAGTTGATTATCAACTGTATATCAAATGTTACAAAAATTTTAATAATTTAAAATGATTTGTGGCATCAGTTAAATATCCATCATCATTTTAAATAAGTGATTAATCGCACTGGCGTATTTCCAGATCTTGTTAAATTTAGCGAAAAAATGCCTTTGTTTAAAAAAGGGGGACAAAAGCGATCTACCTATATTTATAGATTCAGCATTTAACATTATATTTTATACAGTGTATATAAAGTGATGCATCAAAATTATTCAAATGTTTTGACTTACTTAAACTTTAAAAGGAGAAAAAAAAAGTGATTAATCTTAAAAAAAACTCACTTATGCTGTTGGAGTTCCCTAAATTGTATTATTAATAATGGGAATGATGCTTTCGGCAGCAGGTTTCTGAAATTTGGCTCTGGGAATTTTATTGCGAAACGCGAGTCGGTAAAATATCAGATATCAATGTGGTACAAGTGAAATTTCGATGTTTGACGTGTTTCCGGTAGTGAAACTCGACAGGTGGTACTAATATTAACCTGAATAATTCCTGCATACACAAACTTTTTCCGGTCTTAAGAATGAATTCAAAACTTTATTATTTGTAAATAACAAAAATTTTTAAGACCTACGTTATGTATTTGAACATATTTTGAAAGATTATTTGTACCACAATAATAGTTCGTATTCAATTTTCTTTACGACTTAGCTGCGCGTACTAAAAGCAATTGTATATTTACATTTCTGTCTGCAACCGAATCATACTTGGATGAAGTTACAGTTTTCCTTTTAATTTTGGTTAAGCTATAGTAAAATTTTTTTGTACTTCATATTTATGTTAAAGGCTAATTCCGATTTTAGGACAAACTAGTTTCTTTTGATTAGGCAATAGGGTAAACCGGTACAGACTGGGTTGAACTAATTTCACCTATCGGCTTTAGGACAGCCCCGATTAGCCTAAGCTAAAACTAATAAACTAGTTGAGACTAACATGAATAAGTACATTTCAGGATAAACTGGTTTGGTCCAATCTAAAGGCATAAAAGGCATTAATTTTTTCAAAATTGATTCCTTTAGAATTCTTTTTGATGTCATTTCTTATACTACTAGATACTACTACCGCTTCGGAAACAAATGGCGCTCTGAGAGAGAAGAAGCGCAAGAAACTCACAACAACAGCATTCTTTTTTTTGCGCTCTTTTCAATAAAAATATTCAATATTGTGCAGTCATTTCTATCGCTATAAAATAATCACAATCTAGTCCCAGGCTGTCCGATCATTTAGATATTCAGCAGTGGAGTAATAGGATTTACGACAGAGCCATTATTTTATAAAACATTTAAATTTATTTATAGATAATGCCTGAACAGTGGCTGGGACTTTATTGTAGAAGTGTATACATTTATCCTTAAAGCTATTATGTATCTTATGAAGCCTACTAGAATTAGTTACAAGCAATCCCTTATTTCTAGTGTTATAATAATGAAAATCACTATTAAGAGCAAAAAGGTGACGATTGACGATGACTATAACCAAGCTGATATATAGCACGAACAGCTCTCTTTTGCAGTGCAAACACTATATCAATGTCAGCAGCATGACCCCATAGTAATATACCGTACGTCATGCTGCTGAAAATAACTAAAGAACACTAATCTAGCGGTCGCAACATTCGTGTACTCTCTAATCTTTCTAACTGCATATGCCGCAGAGCTGAGTCTATCTGCTAGATGGGTAATATGTGGACCCCACATAGTCTATACTAATTCTTCATCGTTAAATTTTTTTAATAATATTTTAAAGACCTTAGTTTATTTACAAATATTAATCTATATGTTCCGCACATCATTCCTAGACAACCCATTCATAACTCCTTCTATCTGTCATACAGTAGAACGAACCCAAGTTTTTAATTCGCTCCACAACAGAATGAAACGATCATATAACAAACTGCAAGCTAATAATAGCACTATCGATATCTTCCGATATAATAAAGGGTCCAAGTTTATAAGTGAACTAAAAAAACTGATTTCATAAACTAGCTTAAGTTTTTTTTTTATTTAATTTTATTTTTTTTGTTTTTACTAACGTGTTGTTGTTTTTGTTTTGTGAATGCTGTATACACTTTAATAGATTTTACACTTCGAATCATAGTTATAAGTTATGAATAATTATTATTAATTATTTATAATTTGAATAGTTATAAATGCTTACTGTAAGATCAATAGTGTATTTAAAAAAAAAAGACCTCTCAGTTACTTGCACTAGCTCATTTCAGGTCTGAGGCATACGTTTTCTTATGGGTGGTAGTATTGGACGTTAAATATGTGATTTAAAATTCTATTTTAATTTTAATATTATCCACTTAACTATCCAAACCTAAATCTAGCATGGAAAAAAAATACAAAAAAAAAAACAGCTTAGAATTCAAGAAAAAGGTAATAGAAACCTGTGTTCATCCAACTTTATTATATGGCTGCCAAATATGGATGTTTACGAAGAAAATACAACACTTAATTAGGACATATCAGCGCGGAATGGAAAGAAGCATGCTTAAATTAAGGAAAATTAATAAGATACAGCCAGAAGATAAGGAAGAAAAGAAAACTAACTGATGCCTTAAGTCAAGCATTAAAATTAAAGTGGCAATGGGCCGGACACATTTCCAGACTAACAGACGCTAGATGGACCATTCAGACCACAACATGGAAGGGACCTGCAGGAAAGAGAAATGTGGGCAGACCATATAATAGGTGGACCGATGAGATCAGAGAGATTGGCGGAACTAACTGGCTCGATAAAGGAAAAAATAGAAAGGAATGGAGGAGGCCTTTACCCAACTGGGATCCATTTGAAAATTATGAAGAAAACTAACATAGTGCATGCATTATAACTTACTAACATAAAAGTTAATAATAAAATAATCATGTTTGTCGACTAACCGTACTAACATACTAACACTAAAATGTAGAAAATCAAATGGAAAATCATTATTAAAGGCTTTATTATTATTATAACTATCCAAACAGGTGCTATTTTGCTGGAATAACAAAAACTCAATATAACTTCGTAGCATAAAAACCAATTAAAGTTTTATCTAGATGTGAGCTTGCAAAGCCCAATTTGGTCAGCTAAGCTTAACTTTGTAACGAATACGAGTATGTAGATAGCTAAACCTTACTAAGATTAAAATAATATGTGCAAAGATTATGTATCGTATATTAATATTTTACTAAATGATTACTTATATGATATAACTCAAATCTATAAAATGAAATGTTAATAAAATATTCTTATATTAAATGCCCAATTCCACTTCACCAGGCAAAAACGACAAATAATTTTGTCAACTATTTTCTTAGATATGCGTAGTCGCAAAGTGCGGGAACTAATATTACGCCCAAGTGGGCGTACTCAAACCAGTCTCCAACAATGTGTGACGTTGACGTACCACATGTTCGGTTAAGCTTTGCTTGAACTAAATACTTGAAACTAAAATACCGAGTTGCGTAGAAGACTTTGTAATAATATAATACAAGAAATAAGAAAGACACTGGGATCACATATCATCTGTAGGTATTTTGTAATTTATTAATTTTAATATAAAATATGCACGAAGCGTATGTTACAATTTGAAAGATTCCATTGAGTGTCAAGATGCCACGCACACAAGCATCTAATAGTTGCCGTAATAAAATATCTATTATTCTTAGGGGGTGCGGTATCTAGTTGGAGCGCAGTGGAGACCAATCCTTAATCTAACACTATAATATTGTTGCTGATTCTTAGTCACTAAGCATAAAATATTAATATATAATGTTACTTTTAAATTATAAATAATTTGAACTTTAAAAATTCAGTGCTTATAAAAATGCCAAAGTTTCATACAGATTAGTTTTAATATTAATGATTAAGCAACGGATAAAAACCGTCAATTTATGTCTTATATTAAAACTAAAAAACATAATCCTATTAAAGTTCATTTTATTGAGCGAGTTAACCTACTAAAACTTACCATTTCATTAGGAATTTTATAAATATTCTACAGACAAGACAGACATTCACCTGAATGTCAAGCTCTACTTATTATAACGCAGTGCTCTTCAATATTATATAGAAATTATGATTATTATTGCAATTATGTTCGTCACTTTAGGACATTACACTAAGAGTAGTCTAAGTAGACCCATAATTTCAATAACCACGGCACTATCAAACTGAAAATCAATGTTTGCACATACTGCTTCAAGTTAGATAAAGTACATCCTGTGCAGGGAAGCCTCTCACTCGTAAATACTCAATGTCACAGAATAAGTTTGTCCGTACAGAAAGTTTACGTTGCCACCTTTACGGGCAACTTACCTGCCTTCTTAATGGTATTTACTATTGAATCGAAGCTTTTAAACGCATGTCCGGGCCGCTCGCTGCGAGGCAACTCAATCCGTCCTAAGCGTCAGATTTTAGCGTTACACGAGAGCGTCAGATCTAGAGGAATTAATGTGAGTCCTCTTAGATCCCTACCGCAATGTGCCAAATCGAGACAACGATAGAATAGTGACCACTAACCTGAAATTTCCTCGCCTCTTCCTGCCCTGAGGCAGGAAGACGACGAACGAAGAGGACGAACTGGATCTGAATCCAGCACCTTAACTTACAGCTCGATGCACGGCACTCGTAGCTCAATAGGAGTTCGTCACGGATGTTAAAAGGAGACTTAGGAATCGAAACCGTTACGTAAGACGCAACAATAGAACAAGGGGGTTTTCAGAGTGCAAAGTGACAGCACCTCTTCTTTGCAGTGTTCGGACATGGACTCTCGACTCGTGTGTGTGTCGCTCGCACAGTCTGGTAGGTGTTGACAGCTGTCACTTCGACAATATGAGGGTAGTTAGTTTAACGGTCGCTTCTATCCACCACCGTCATTTGCACACTGATCGAACACACGTCAAACTTAAATGCTTGAATCAATTTGTTTCCAAACCTGCCTCCGTTTTTACGATACATGAAAAAGAATCTGCAAACATTTTTCTTCGATATTCCCGCCCCAAGCTACCGTCAATTCGTCATAAACCAAAACCATAACTCGTTTTCAATTCGGTTTCCGATAGATTCAGATACTGTAAAAACAATAGATTATTATGCCTTATCGTCCGCAGCGATTGGCTAGGTATAGATTTTTAAATTTATAAATCTTATATGAACCTAATTTTTTAGTTGAAAGTTGAGTTAAGAAGTACGATACTTATTAAAACTCGATGTAGACGAGTAGTAAGTTCAAGAAATAAAATATATTTATAATATTATTAATAAAACATATTGTATCAAGTCGAATTAAATCAAAATCACTTTATTCATGTAGGTCACGGAAATGACACTTATAAATGTCAAAATATTACTTGTCAAAATTTAACTTTAAACTTTATATTAAATAGATTTGGTGTTCCGCAAGGAAGCGTCCTTGGACCATTATTATTTTTAATTTATATTATTGACCTGCCTAGTGTGACAAAAAATGACTGTTATTTATTCGCCGATGACATATCAATAATTATGACATGTAATAATAAAAATGAGATTGATATTTATGGAAGTGAAATTAATACAGTGGTAAATTGGCTAGAGGATAATAATCAATTTCGTTCAAGTAACCGCACTAGTAACTATAAACTTAAGATAAATTATACAAATACCCAAATAGAAGAAGCTCTGCATGTTAAATTTTTAGGAGTACTTCTAGATAAAAATCTAAAATGGAAAGAGCATGTAGACATGGTATGCCAAAAAATTGATAGATATGCTTATGTGTTATATAGATTGCGGAAAACGGCTTTACCAAGTCTGTACTTGACTGTTCCTGGCAGCTTATCATGGTTATGTCGCATCAGTACTTCGATATGGACTCATCTTGTGGGGAAACTCTAGCGAGGCTAATAGGGCTTTCATAGCCCAAAAGAGATGTTTAAGAGCTATGACAGGAGCTTTTTACTTAGATTCGTGTGAACCACTGTTTAAAGAATTACGTATTCTTCCATTTCCCTGTATGTATATATACGAAATATGTATCTTTGTCAAACAACATGACCATTTAATTACAAAAGCAAGAGATATTTATCCGAGAAATACAAGAAACGGTGACAGACTGGTGATTGCACGAAAATTTCATAATGCATCCTACGGAAAATGTAGCTATGTCATGTGTATAAAATATTTAATAAACTCCCTCCAAGCTTACGCGTATTACCCGTCCAACGATTTAAAAAGGATCTTTTTACATGGCTTATAGATAAATGTTTTTATTCCATAAATGAAATGTTGACACATTAGGTTAAATTAAATTGACTTTAAAATATATATTAATTCCAGTCTTTAAATAATGACATTTAAAAATAATAATTATAATTTAAATTGACCTAAGTGCTTGAAATATAGAGTTTGTTAATGCTAAATCAATTATAATAATAACTAAAATTTTGTTAATAATAATTTTGCATGCCAGAAATGGCCGATAACATTGATACATTAAAACTACTTACACCCATTGTTACATGTTGTCTAGCAAAATAAATGATTTATTTATTTAAACCGCCACTTCGTAAAGGGTTAAAAATAGAATAATATTCTAAATATGTTTAACAATTTTTCTTAATGTATTTTATTTAACAATATAACTTTTTTTTATGGATGATTAGATATATATATATATATATAGATATAGGTTTTGTAAAGTCCTACTGAATCTTTTTTCTATTTTTGCGCGTCTGAGTCTCACAGGCCATGTTTTTTTTTATAGAATAGGGGGACAAACGAGCGTACGGGTCACCTGTTGCTAAGTGATCACCGCCGCCCACAATCTCTTGCAACATCAGAGGAATCACAGTAGCGTTGCCGGCCTTTAAGGAAGGTGTACGCGCTTTTTTTGAAGGTACCCATGTCGTATCATCCCGGAAACACCACACAAGAAAGCTCATTCCACAGCTTTGTAGTACGTGGAAGAAAGCTCCTTGAAAACCGCACTGTGGAGGACCGCCACATATCCAGATGGTGGGGATGATATTCTAACTTGTGGCGTGTCGTGCGAAGGTGGAGCTTCAACAAATATCATTCCATTATATCATAATAAAAACATAGTAACCACCACTTCATATGTATCAAAAATAAAAGTTTAATATTAATGAGTTTAATTAAGTTAAAATTAATTTTATATTAAGAGGACTAAATTTTAAAATTTTATCTCAAAGGCATCTCGCATTTTCCCTCGGGAAGCATAAAAGGAAATATTGAACTAAGGAATACCATAAAAAGTTAAGACCCTGCTCTTTCCACGTTATAATAGTAGATGCTTTTTATTTTATCAATTAAGTACTGGGCAAAGAAAATTCCGCAATACTTATTTGAGTTGGAAGTTCTATTTACTCTGTATTAAATAATATTACGAGTTTCCTTAGATCAGTTATACACCTAGATAGACTATGACAGCTGTGAAAACTTCGAAAATAATTGAGCTTCACTAATAGCCTCTATTTTGAGTAATGCTGCGTGCAAAAAAATCATTATGACGTGTTTCTTGTCAATCAAGCAACTTTAGATCATTTATACATCTTAATAGACTGACAGCTTAAATGGCTTGTCAGTTGTGAAAACATCCAAAAAAGTGAGGTTCACAGTTAACCTATATTTTGAGCAATGCACGCACACTAATACAAAGTGACATACAAATCGTAAGTGTAAGACGTAGCTTGTCACATACTTGTAAGAAATAAGCCCGACCTTTTATTAAGCGTTTATCTAGCAAGAAGAGGTATAAATATTAGACGTATAAATAATCTAATCGAATTTTCACAAGAGATTTGTAGCTTTAGTGGATATTTTAACAGACAAAATAATCTAATCGACGAGAATTCCAAGTTTGATGAATTAAAAGTATTTAAGCAAAGTAATTTCGAGGAGCATCTTTAGTAGTTTTAACTCAGGCTTTTGGACAACTTCATCAACCAATATTTCGTATCTCTGATACCTCAAAACAAAAAGAAAGAATTTTACTATTAACCTACCATTTGAAGATATATTAATGCGTACTACATAGTATAGAACAAAGTCGCTTTCTCTGTCCCTATATCCCTATGTATGCTTAAATCTTTAAAACTATGCAACGGATTTTGATGCAATTTTTAATAGATAGAGTGATTGCAGAGGAAGGTGTAATAACATCCATTAAATAGTGGAGAAATACTGTTATTTTTTGAGGTTTGTAATGTGATGTCGTAAATAATTATATTTTTCCGCTCACATTGCAAACGCAGACTGAACCCTACGAGATTAAAAAAAAAAGTGATTAATCTTAAAAAAACTCACTTATGCTGTTGGAGTTCCCTAAATTGTATTATTAATAATGGGAATGATGCTTTCGGCAGCAGGTTTCTGAAATTTGGCTCTGGGAATTTTATTGCGAAACGCGAGTCGGTAAAATATCAGATATCAATGTGGTACAAGTGAAATTTCGATGTTTGACGTGTTTCCGGTAGTGAAACTCGACAGGTGGTACTAATATTAACCTGAATAATTCCTGCATACACAAACTTTTTCCGGTCTTAAGAATGAATTCAAAACTTTATTATTTGTAAATAACAAAAATTTTTAAGACCTACGTTATGTATTTGAACATATTTTGAAAGATTATTTGTACCACAATAATAGTTCGTATTCAATTTTCTTTACGACTTAGCTGCGCGTACTAAAAGCAATTGTATATTTACATTTCTGTCTGCAACCGAATCATACTTGGATGAAGTTACAGTTTTCCTTTTAATTTTGGTTAAGCTATAGTAAAATTTTTTTGTACTTCATATTTATGTTAAAGGCTAATTCCGATTTTAGGACAAACTAGTTTCTTTTGATTAGGCAATAGGGTAAACCGGTACAGACTGGGTTGAACTAATTTCACCTATCGGCTTTAGGACAGCCCCGATTAGCCTAAGCTAAAACTAATAAACTAGTTGAGACTAACATGAATAAGTACATTTCAGGATAAACTGGTTTGGTCCAATCTAAAGGCATAAAAGGCATTAATTTTTTCAAAATTGATTCCTTTAGAATTCTTTTTGATGTCATTTCTTATACTACTAGATACTACTACCGCTTCGGAAACAAATGGCGCTCTGAGAGAGAAGAAGCGCAAGAAACTCACAACAACAGCATTCTTTTTTTTGCGCTCTTTTCAATAAAAATATTCAATATTGTGCAGTCATTTCTATCGCTATAAAATAATCACAATCTAGTCCCAGGCTGTCCGATCATTTAGATATTCAGCAGTGGAGTAATAGGATTTACGACAGAGCCATTATTTTATAAAACATTTAAATTTATTTATAGATAATGCCTGAACAGTGGCTGGGACTTTATTGTAGAAGTGTATACATTTATCCTTAAAGCTATTATGTATCTTATGAAGCCTACTAGAATTAGTTACAAGCAATCCCTTATTTCTAGTGTTATAATAATGAAAATCACTATTAAGAGCAAAAAGGTGACGATTGACGATGACTATAACCAAGCTGATATATAGCACGAACAGCTCTCTTTTGCAGTGCAAACACTATATCAATGTCAGCAGCATGACCCCATAGTAATATACCGTACGTCATGCTGCTGAAAATAACTAAAGAACACTAATCTAGCGGTCGCAACATTCGTGTACTCTCTAATCTTTCTAACTGCATATGCCGCAGAGCTGAGTCTATCTGCTAGATGGGTAATATGTGGACCCCACATAGTCTATACTAATTCTTCATCGTTAAATTTTTTTAATAATATTTTAAAGACCTTAGTTTATTTACAAATATTAATCTATATGTTCCGCACATCATTCCTAGACAACCCATTCATAACTCCTTCTATCTGTCATACAGTAGAACGAACCCAAGTTTTTAATTCGCTCCACAACAGAATGAAACGATCATATAACAAACTGCAAGCTAATAATAGCACTATCGATATCTTCCGATATAATAAAGGGTCCAAGTTTATAAGTGAACTAAAAAAACTGATTTCATAAACTAGCTTAAGTTTTTTTTTTATTTAATTTTATTTTTTTTGTTTTTACTAACGTGTTGTTGTTTTTGTTTTGTGAATGCTGTATACACTTTAATAGATTTTACACTTCGAATCATAGTTATAAGTTATGAATAATTATTATTAATTATTTATAATTTGAATAGTTATAAATGCTTACTGTAAGATCAATAGTGTATTTAAAAAAAAAAGACCTCTCAGTTACTTGCACTAGCTCATTTCAGGTCTGAGGCATACGTTTTCTTATGGGTGGTAGTATTGGACGTTAAATATGTGATTTAAAATTCTATTTTAATTTTAATATTATCCACTTAACTATCCAAACCTAAATCTAGCATGGAAAAAAAATACAAAAAAAAAAAACAGCTTAGAATTCAAGAAAAAGGTAATAGAAACCTGTGTTCATCCAACTTTATTATATGGCTGCCAAATATGGATGTTTACGAAGAAAATACAACACTTAATTAGGACATATCAGCGCGGAATGGAAAGAAGCATGCTTAAATTAAGGAAAATTAATAAGATACAGCCAGAAGATAAGGAAGAAAAGAAAACTAACTGATGCCTTAAGTCAAGCATTAAAATTAAAGTGGCAATGGGCCGGACACATTTCCAGACTAACAGACGCTAGATGGACCATTCAGACCACAACATGGAAGGGACCTGCAGGAAAGAGAAATGTGGGCAGACCATATAATAGGTGGACCGATGAGATCAGAGAGATTGGCGGAACTAACTGGCTCGATAAAGGAAAAAATAGAAAGGAATGGAGGAGGCCTTTACCCAACTGGGATCCATTTGAAAATTATGAAGAAAACTAACATAGTGCATGCATTATAACTTACTAACATAAAAGTTAATAATAAAATAATCATGTTTGTCGACTAACCGTACTAACATACTAACACTAAAATGTAGAAAATCAAATGGAAAATCATTATTAAAGGCTTTATTATTATTATAACTATCCAAACAGGTGCTATTTTGCTGGAATAACAAAAACTCAATATAACTTCGTAGCATAAAAACCAATTAAAGTTTTATCTAGATGTGAGCTTGCAAAGCCCAATTTGGTCAGCTAAGCTTAACTTTGTAACGAATACGAGTATGTAGATAGCTAAACCTTACTAAGATTAAAATAATATGTGCAAAGATTATGTATCGTATATTAATATTTTACTAAATGATTATTTATATGACATAATCAAATCTATAAAATGAAATGTTAATAAAATATTCTTATATTAAAAGCCCAATTCCACTTCACCAGGCAAAAACGACAAATAATTTTGTCAACTATTTTCTTAGATATGCGTAGTCGCAAAGTGCGGGAACTAATTGACTACGCCCAAGTGGGCGTACTCAAACCAGTCTCCAACAATGTGTGACGTTGACGTACCACATGTTCGGTTAAGCTTTGCTTGAACTAAATACTTGAAACTAAAATACCGAGTTGCGTAGAAGACTTTGTAATAATATAATACAAGAAATGAGAAAGACACTGGGATCACATATCATCAGTAGGTATTTTGTAATTTATTAATTTTAATATAAAATATGCACGAAGCGTATGTTACAATTTGAAAGATTCCATTGAGTGTCAAGATGCCACGCACACAAGCATCTAATAGTTGCCGTAATAAAATATCTATTATTCTTAGGGGGTGCGGTATCTAGTTGGAGCGCAGTGGAGACCAATCCTTAATCTAACACTATAATATTGTTGCTGATTCTTAGTCACTAAGCATAAAATATTAATATATAATGTTACTTTTAAATTATAAATAATTTGTACTTTAAAAATTCAGTGCTTATAAAGATGCCAAAGTTTCATACAGATTAGGTTTGCTTCAAGGTAGATAAAGTACATCCTGTGCAGGGAAGCCTCTCACTCGTAAATACTCGATGTCACAGAATAAGTTTGTCCATACAGAAAGTTTACGTTGCCACCTTTACGGGCAACTTACCTGCCTTCTTAATGGTATTTACTATTGAATCGAAGCTTTTAAACGGATGTCCGGGCCGCTCGCTGCGAGGCAACTCAATCCGTCCTAAGCGTCAGATTTAAGCGTTACACGAGAGCGTCAGATCTAGCGTTACGAGATATATAGGTGTATGAGTGGCAGCTGCTCCGCGCTCCCCACTCGTGTCAGTGTACGTGACTGCCGTGGCTATCAATCTCTTTCTCTTCGCCAGTCACTTTTGAAATTTGTATATACGTTGAGATCAGCTGTTTCGCTTATCCTATCTGTAGAATATAGACAAACCTTGAATATTGTCCCTGACGTCTTTTTTTCATTTTATTTAACACTTAGCTCGGTCGTCCCTACTCGGTGATCGGTGTAGGGACAAACGTATGCAAATATGCTTAAGGCAGCATTTTGTTTATGTATGCGTGTCCACACTGTGTTCCCATCAATTATATTTTATTTTTATATTCAGTAGCGGTCTGTAACTCATGTAGTTCGGTTCACTTATAATAATTAATGCAATGAAGTAATATACGTATTGAAGAAGCTATATTGAATTTTATTGAAGACAACACTGCCGCCTGTTAATAGGACCCTACTCTACAATCGGTACTGTTATTATTTGAATTGAAACTTCTTTAGAATCGTTGTGATTTGCAACTCGATGAAACGAAAAAGCGACACGATAGAGACACAAACAGGTAAAAAGGTTGAAAAAAGTATAGAAAATGATGAAATTTGAATTATTTTCAATAATCCTAACTCTTTTTTTTATGTATTTACAAATATACAGTATACATGAAGCGACTGTTTATTTTTTAATACTTTTCAATGAGTATTTTTAATCTTCTACCGTGTGACACATATTATTTTATAATAATATAAATATTTATTGAATAATTCCATTTGATTTCATCCGTGTGTGTTTAATTAATTAAACTTACGACTAAGCTGTGAAATATTTAAATGAAAATCAAGAAACTCCAGAGAGCGTGTTATTGTGATCGAGTTATTCATCTTCAAATCCTTTACCAATAATTCTAAGAGTTATGCGATATATTTGGTTGAGTATTACTTTAATATGTTAATATCACGTTCATGCAGTCTTGTTACTGGAAAGAGCAAGTGCACCGAAAACTAAAATGTTCTACACTACCCCATTTATAGAAATGTAATAAGGTGATAGAAATATTATGTGATGTCCTTGCGTGATCTTTTCGCATATATACACACTTTACATTATTTATTGAAGTAGGCATTACTTTGCGGGAATCCATAATTATCCAAATGAGTTTTTCTTTACACTATATTATGGTCTCGTGTCAGATTTTGGTGATCAACATGTCCTGAGGATGCCTCGTGAACAGGCGAAACACGTCAAATTGTTTAAAAAGACAAATATTGGCGGAATTAACACTAAAGAAAAACTCAAAACATTTGGACACATTAGATTGCTTAGTACGCTTGCAACGCCTCGGATATTGAGAGACTTGTACAGCAGTGGTGTGCAAAATGACGGCAATGCGAATAAATTGAAACTGCAATAATATATTTTATAATAATATTTTATTATCAAAAGATAAGTTGTTAGTTGAAACGACTGACTGATGTAATATAATATTATTGTGATTAATATTCTGTAATTTGCTTTATTTCCACGTTGTTTCACGTCCGCTGTTCTGATTAATATTTAAGGATTACTTTCTCGATTGTTGGCATAAGTCACGTGCGAGATGACATTTTTAACGCGGCTTAATTTATTAAATTTTAATAAATAAGTTTATGGTCGCCCAGAGGGTAATGGAGAGGGCTATATTTTTAAGAAAATAAGGAACGATACGAGCATGACGTTCAGCTGATGGAAATTGATACGCCTTGCCCATTACATGCAGTGCCGCTCAGGATTCTTGAAAAACCCAAAAATGTGAGCAGCACTACAACTGCAATCATTACCTTGAGACGTCAAGTCTCATTTACCCACTAAATTCACTAGCTACGGCGATCTTCAGACCGAAACACAATAATGTTGACACATAAGGTACTGCTACCGTACTACCGTTTACGGTAGAAATAGGCGCCGTTGTGGTATCCAGAAACTGGCAATTTTATCGATAGTACATGCGTCATAGATGACGTCATAGATGATGCGGTATAGATACCAAGCTATGTACCCCGCCCACTGCCAATTCAGTTTCGTCATCGCCCGAATTATGTAGGTGACTATGGTTCTCCTACGGATCTCATTTCTGATTCGATCACGCAGGGAAACTCCAAACGCGTTTAACTAGTGGGAGGCTCCTTTGCACAGGAAGCCGGCTAGATTATGGGTACCACAACGGCGCCTATTTTTGGCGTGAAGCAGTAATGTGTAAGCATTACTGTGTTTCGGTCTGAAGGGCGCCGTAGCTAGTGAATTTACTGGGCAAATGAGACTTAACATCTTATGTCTCAAGGTGACGAGCGCAGTTGTAGTGCCACTCATAATTTTTAGGGTTTTTTCAAGAATCCTGAACGGCATTGCATTGCAAGGCGTATCAGTTACCATCAGCTGAACGTCCTGCTCGTCACAACCCTTATTTCCATAAAAAAACATTACCTTATCGTGTTTATATAAAACTAGCTGACCCAGCAAACGTTGATTTGCCATATAATTTATTTCTAGTGTACGACCAGTTTTTTCTCAGACTTACTTTTTAAAGTCGACTTCCACTAAATCCTTTTTCATTTTTTGGGTTATAAGACACTCATAATAAATGTGGCTTTTTATTGGTAACAGAAATTTTAGAAACGGTTCAGTAGATCCAGACATTATCATTTATAGAAATTATTTTAATTTTTTCGTCAATATTTCAATGTTTTTATATTATTTTGCTATTCAGGACGGAGACAAATCCATAAAATTCTAGAAAATCATGAAAATCGGTCCAACCGTTCCCCAGTTATAATTGTTCGAACAACTATATTGTGTATTGTATGTAAATTGGAAGTATTTTTTTTGATCTTACTAATAGGTATTATGAACGCTATAGTTTGTCAGTATAGATAGGTACAAATGTATATGATGGAAAAGTTATAGGTAGCTCTAATATACTCCTATAAACTTGCTGTATGATTTATTTCGGTCAGCATTACTTTTCGACAATGCTTTTAACAATAATTTTACATCACAATCTAATCAAATGATGATTTAACTTTAGAGTAAAATTATTAATCGTATTATTCTCGTTTTTATAATAAGTGTGTTGTAGTATTGGCACCGATATTCATTACAATATGTATCTTTGTAACCCCTACGGTCTTTGCGCCGCAAAAATGAATAGCTCGCCAATTGCAGATTTTTTTCCTACTTCTTGGCAATTATCGTTATATTTTGGAAAATTCACTTTATATCTTTATAAGTTACAGTCTATGTGTTATTCTGATGTGTAAGCTATATGATTGTAAAGTTTCATTAAAATCCATTTAGCAGTATTTGCGTGAAGTCGTAACATACATACACATACACTCACAAGCTTTCGTATTTATAATATTAGTAGGATTACAGAGGTAAGTCAAGTTTTATCACATTATCTGAAGCTTAGGTTTCAGTTTTCTCTTCCCATAAATTACACAAACTTTATAAGATACAACAAAACCTCTCTTACCCAACTAGATTTGGTTGTCTAGCAATCTCTAACTTCAACGAATAATGTTAGTTCTTTTGATATAACTAATTCTTATTAAATACTAGGCCATATCAGCCTAGCGAAACTAAGAAAAAAGCGATTCACTCGATTGCATGAAACGTGCAGTCATTGATAGATTGACAGATGACGGATATAATCTTGTAAAAAACAGAGATAACTGAAATCCAAATCCAATGAGTCTTAAAAGCAACTAAATTTTTCGCTTTTAAATTTAGCCAGATTATACTTCGTCGCCAATCGCATTACTGTAATTACTGGTATTTCAAACACGTCAAATCACTGCACGTTTCATACTATACTAAATTTCAATTTTTACTTAGGCAGTCTCGCCTCTTATTACGTAGTATTTACATCCCCTTTGACCATATGTATGTGACAATTAATAAAACTAGTGAGAGTATGCAATATATGAATGCTTTTCAAGGGACTGCATTGAACACCTGTTTTGTATTGTCCTATCCTAATTCCTGCCGCTGAATTCCACCTTCGAATGACACGCACTACCTTGAATATTCTCTTTACTATTTGGATGTGTTTCCCCACAGTAAGTCTTCTATGGAAGTTTCTGTATTATAAGCCAGATTATATACTCAAATATTAAAATATTTGTATCACACAATATCTTGTGAAAACCGTTCAAGATTTTTTTATGACAATTAGGGGCGAGACGAGCAGGGCGTTCAACTGATTAAGTAATTGATAGGCCTTACCCATTACAATGCAGTGCCGCTCAGGATTCGTCAAAAAACCTATAAATTCTGAGCGGCACAACAACTGCGCTCGTCACCTTGAGACATAAGATGTTAAGTCTCATTTGCCCAGTAATTTCACTAGCTACGGCGCCCTTCAGACCTTAATGCTTATACATTACTGCTTCATGACAGAAGTAGTTGAGGCTAGAGATAAAATGATAATATCCATTCCTATGTGTTAAAAGTTTTCACACATAGGAATGGATATAATATGATGTATGAGTTAAGTGGACAACAAATACGAAAATTATATATAATTATTATTATTATTAATATTTCTAAACTTAAAAAATTTCAAATTTAATACAAAAAACTGAAAAATTTATTACAAGAATAAAAATACGACATAAAGGTATGAAGATACATGAATGTTTAACAAGAAATAAGCGCTTAAAACGATAGTTATTACAGTTTCACATAAAAAGTAGTAAAAATTAATTAAAATAATGTTTATTATATTTTAATTGTCACTACTAATAACACACTACTTATATACAAAGAGTAGGTTTCCTGCACGACAGACAGGTAAAAGGAAATTAAAATCTAGGTACTTGATAAAATTCAGGACGATACTTATGGAAAAATATCTTGTTGGATGTATATTTACTTATTATTAAGTACAGCTTAGTAAATAAATTATTGTAGCTGACATTACAAGTTTCTTAAAGGCACGTTGTTTTGTATTACAACTAGCGCTGGTAATCTATATATATATAAATGAATTGCTATTCGTTAGTCTCGCTAAAACCCGGGAACGGCTGGATTGATTTGGCTAATTTCGGCCTTGAATTATTTGTCGATGTCCAGAGAAAGTTTAAAAGGTGAATAAATATAAGAATGCTCGGAATTAAATAAAAACAACGATTTTGTTTTTCCTTTGATATGTCCATACATAATTTCTATGAGAGAATTTATTGACGCACGGTTTGACAGTTCTGCTGTGAAACAATTTCATTACGACAGC
The DNA here is from genome assembly GCF_905404315.1 of Leptidea sinapis. Taxonomy (NCBI): domain Eukaryota; kingdom Metazoa; phylum Arthropoda; class Insecta; order Lepidoptera; family Pieridae; genus Leptidea; species Leptidea sinapis. The sequence continues at coordinate 8,209,464 of NC_066301.1, forward strand.
AGGGTGCATATTTTACGAAGTAATTTTTGATGTTATGATATATTATTGACAAAATCAAATAAAAACATAATTTTATTTATTATATACAGAACAACGTCTGTCGGGTCAGCTAGTTCTATATAAATATTTATTTAAATGGACTGTATTTGATTATTTTATAATTGAGGAATTAATGTGAGTCCTCTTAGATCCCTACCGCAATGTGCCAAATCGGGACAACGATAGAATAGTGACCACTAACCTGAAATTTCCTCGCCTCTTCCTGCCCTGAGGCAGGAAGACGACGAACGAAGAGGACGAACTGGATCTGAATCCAGCACCTTAACTTACAGCTCGATGCACGGCACTCGTAGCTCAATAGGAGTTCGTCACGGATGTTAAAAGGAGACTTAGGAATCGAAACCGTTACGTAAGACGCAACAATAGAACAAGGGGGTTTTCAGAGTGCAAAGTGACAGCACCTCTTCTTTGCAGTGTTCGGACATGGACTCTCGACTCGTGTGTGTGTCGCTCGCACAGTCTGGTAGGTGTTGACAGCTGTCACTTCGACAATATGAGGGTAGTTAGTTTAACGGTCGCTTCTATCCACCACCGTCATTTGCACACTGATCGAACACACGTCAAACTTAAATGCTTGAATCAATTTGTTTTTCCACCCAATTGATCAAACGTACCTGCCTCCGTTTTTACGATACATGAAAAAGAATCTGCAAACATTTTTCTTCGACATTCCCGCCCCAAGCTACCGTCAATTCGTCATAAACCAAAACCATAACTCGTTTTCAATTCGGTTTCCGATAGATTCAGATACTGTAAAAACAATAGATTATTATGCCTTATCGTCCGCAGCGATTGGCTAGGTATAGATTTTTAAATTTATAAATCTTATATGAACCTAATTTTTTAGTTGAAAGTTGAGTTAAGAAGTACGATACTTATTAAAACTCGATGTAGACGAGTAGTAAGTTCAAGAAATAAAATATATTTATAATATTATTAATAAAACATATTGTATCAAGTCGAATTAAATCAAAATCACTTTATTCATGTAGGTCACGGAAATGACACTTATAAATGTCAAAATATTACTTGTCAAAATTTAACTTTAAACTTTATATTAAATAGATTTGGTGTTCCGCAAGGAAGCGTCCTTGGACCATTATTATTTTTAATTTATATTATTGACCTGCCTAGTGTGACAAAAAATGACTGTTATTTATTCGCCGATGACATATCAATAATTATGACATGTAATAATAAAAATGAGATTGATATTTATGGAAGTGAAATTAATACAGTGGTAAATTGGCTAGAGGATAATAATCAATTTCGTTCAAGTAACCGCACTAGTAACTATAAACTTAAGATAAATTATACAAATACCCAAATAGAAGAAGCTCTGCATGTTAAATTTTTAGGAGTACTTCTAGATAAAAATCTAAAATGGAAAGAGCATGTAGACATGGTATGCCAAAAAATTGATAGATATGCTTATGTGTTATATAGATTGCGGAATACGGCTTTACCACAAGTCTGTACTTGACTGTTCCTGGCAGCTTATCATGGTTATGTCGCATCAGTACTTGGATATGGACTCATCTTGTGGGGAAACTCTAGCGAGGCTAATAGGGCTTTCATAGCCCAAAAGAGATGTTTAAGAGCTATGACAGGAGCTTTTTACTTAGATTCGTGTGAACCACTGTTTAAAGAATTACGTATTCTTCCATTTCCCTGTATGTATATATACGAAATATGTATCTTTGTCAAACAACATGACCATTTAATTACAAAAGCAAGAGATATTTATCCGAGAAATACAAGAAACGGTGACAGACTGGTGATTGCACGAAAATTTCATAATGCATCCTACGGAAAATGTAGCTATGTCATGTGTATAAAATATTTAATAAACTCCCTCCAAGCTTACGCGTATTACCCGTCCAACGATTTAAAAAGGATCTTTTTACATGGCTTATAGATAAATGTTTTTATTCCATAAATGAAATGTTGACACATTAGGTTAAATTAAATTGACTTTAAAATATATATTAATTCCAGTCTTTAAATAATGACATTTAAAAATAATAATTATAATTTAAATTGACCTAAGTGCTTGAAATATAGAGTTTGTTAATGCTAAATCAATTATAATAATAACTAAAATTTTGTTAATAATAATTTTGCATGCCAGAAATGGCCGATAACATTGATACATTAAAACTACTTACACCCATTGTTACATGTTGTCTAGCAAAATAAATGATTTATTTATTTAAACCGCCACTTCGTAAAGGGTTAAAAATAGAATAATATTCTAAATATGTTTAACAATTTTTCTTAATGTATTTTATTTAACAATATAACTTTTTTTTATGGATGATTAGATATATATATATATATAGATATAGGTTTTGTAAAGTCCTACTGAATCTTTTTTCTATTTTTGCGCGTCTGAGTCTCACAGGCCATGTTTTTTTTTATAGAATAGGGGGACAAACGAGCGTACGGGTCACCTGTTGTTAAGTGATCACCGCCGCCCACAATCTCTTGCAACATCAGAGGAATCACAGTAGCGTTGCCGGCCTTTAAGGAAGGTGTACGCGCTTTTTTTGAAGGTACCCATGTCGTATCATCCCGGAAACACCACACAAGAAAGCTCATTCCACAGCTTTGTAGTACGTGGAAGAAAGCTCCTTGAAAACCGCACTGTGGAGGACCGCCACATATCCAGATGGTGGGGATGATATTCTAACTTGTGGCGTGTCGTGCGAAGGTGGAGCTTCAACAAATATCATTCCATTATATCATAATAAAAACATAGTAACCACCACTTCATATGTATCAAAAATAAAAGTTTAATATTAATGAGTTTAATTAAGTTAAAATTAATTTTATATTAAGAGGACTAAATTTTAAAATTTTATCTCAAAGGCATCTCGCATTTTCCCTCGGGAAGCATAAAAGGAAATATTGAACTAAGGAATACCATAAAAAGTTAAGACCCTGCTCTTTCCACGTTATAATAGTAGATGCTTTTTATTTTATCAATTAAGTACTGGGCAAAGAAAATTCCGCAATACTTATTTGAGTTGGAAGTTCTATTTACTCTGTATTAAATAATATTACGAGTTTCCTTAGATCAGTTATACACCTAGATAGACTATGACAGCTGTGAAAACTTCGAAAATAATTGAGCTTCACTAATAGCCTCTATTTTGAGTAATGCTGCGTGCAAAAAAATCATTATGACGTGTTTCTTGTCAATCAAGCAACTTTAGATCATTTATACATCTTAATAGACTGACAGCTTAAATGGCTTGTCAGTTGTGAAAACATCCAAAAAAGTGAGGTTCACAGTTAACCTATATTTTGAGCAATGCACGCACACTAATACAAAGTGACATACAAATCGTAAGTGTAAGACGTAGCTTGTCACATACTTGTAAGAAATAAGCCCGACCTTTTATTAAGCATTTATCTAGCAAGAAGAGGTATAAATATTAGACGTATAAATAATCTAATCGAATTTTCACAAGAGATTTGTAGCTTTAGTGGATATTTTAACAGACAAAATAATCTAATCGACGAGAATTCCAAGTTTGATGAATTAAAAGTATTTAAGCAAAGTAATTTCGAGGAGCATCTTTAGTAGTTTTAACTCAGGCTTTTGGACAACTTCATCAACCAATATTTCGTATCTCTGATACCTAAAAACAAAAAGAAAGAATTTTACTATTAACCTACCATTTGAAGATATATTAATGCGTACTACATAGTATAGAACAAAGTCGCTTTCTCTGTCCCTATATCCCTATGTATGCTTAAATCTTTAAAACTATGCAACGGATTTTGATGCAATTTTTAATAGATAGAGTGATTGCAGAGGAAGGTGTAATAACATCCATTAAATAGTGGAGAAATACTGTTATTTTTTGAGGTTTGTAATGTGATGTCGTAAATAATTATATTTTTCCGCTCACATTGCAAACGCAGACTGAACCCTACGAGATTTATCAAAATAATGTTCTTAGTATTGCACATAGAAAAGGAACTCCGCTATGGTATATGTCTTTCTCTTATGGATTTCCCACAGAAATAAATATTTTTTGTCAATAACTTTTTACGACAAATAATGGGTAATATTCGAAGCTTTTTTAACCAATTCAGCATTAATCCTTATCTAATTAATTACCTTAAATACATAGCTGATTTGATATAGATCTATATGGCCCATTACAGCATATGATTTAAATGTATATTTTCGAAGATATTACAGGTTCCGGCCAGCAGGGCGGCGGGAGCGTGCCTATAAATAGCGCGTCGGAGGCCGCGGTTCTCCCTTACCCTGATGTCGACATCACCCAATCACAAACACAATCCACAAACTGACACAAACACAAAAATACATGCACACAAACATTTACACGACTTACATACATACAAACATACACTTACATACACACTTTTCCACCAAAGCGGAGAGGAGATGTGAGCTCTGCATAGCGGAGATATGAGCTGTGAGAGCTCGAAATCAGTCAATGAAAGGAAGACGTCATGTCGTTACAAAAGTTATATTTTAATTTGCTTGAGGAAGAGGAAACAAACAAATCTAAGTGAAAATATTGTTGCGTAGCAACCCTTCGAAGTATATGACGAGAGTTGTCAAACTTCAAGACATTGTTAATATCAACAGCTCCGTCAGCAATACTCGTAGCTCAGCGGAAAAGTGTTTACTTTAGACGCTGTAGACCCGTGTTCGATACACCTACCAGTGTATGGATTTTTTTGGGTTTTGTAAAGTTAAAGGAAATTTCTAGTAAGTTCAGGATAAAATCGAACAGAAAAAAAGGGATGGAAAATGTGTAAGCAGGCTAAAAATTGTTAAAAGAATTTTCTAGTACAATTTAAATTTAAAGATGGAATGGGAGAATCATTTTGAAAATAGAACGGATCCGGGGGTATATAAGCCGTACTAAGCGTGGCCTACGGCAGTTCTAGTTCTGACTCGAAAGTGTAAAGAAGAAGAAGAAGAAAAGAAGAAGTAGTGAAAAGTGGAAGTGTTCTAAGAAGAAGAAGACAGAAGAGAAGTAGTGTTCGGTGCAGTGTGACGCGTTGAAGGCACCGCCGCCCACAAGAGGAACAGCGGCAGACCGGCGAAGTGCAAGTTCAGAAAAAGTGAACGCAAATAAAGACTCGTTCCTATAAGCGGAGTATTATTTCCAATCCCTGACCCACTCCCGTGTCAATTGGTGTCAGAAGTGGGATTGGAAAGATGCCATTAGTGCCCAGGAACGATAAGGGAGTGACCACGCGAGCGGGAGCAGCTGCAGCGGCAGAGGACGAGTCACAAACATCCGGCTCTGGACTCAGTGCGACCGTGTCAGCACCGCAGGCTTCTGCCGTAGACATCAGCGCGCTCATGCAGCAGATGGCCGCCATGATGCAAGAGCAAGCGCGCCGACTGAAGGAGCAGCTGCGGGCCTTGCAAGAGGAACAAGCGCGCCGACAGGAGGAGCAAGCGTGCCGACAAGAGGAGCAGTTGCGGGGCTTGAAAGAGGAGCGAGCGCGCTAACAGGAGGAACAAGCACGCCGACAGGAGGAGCAGCTGCGAGGCCTGCATGAAGGCCTCTCCAAAGACATTTTATCCGTTGTGCAGAAAAACTCCACCCGTATTGACGCTGTGGAAAAAGAGATCGCCCAGATTGATAGTGTGGAAAAGAAGATGGACAAAGTTGAAGAGAACTTTCAACGGAAGATGGAAGAGATGGAAGTTACCATTAACCAGCTCAGTGGGAGGGTCGTGTGTCCTTCAGCCAACACAGGAGTTTCCTGCGGAACCACATCGAGCAGAAATTTAAAAGTACCTCCCTACGACGGCAAGTCTTCCTGGGCTGCCTTTAAGCTACAATTGGAGACGGTCAGAAGAGCCTGCGGTCGGAGTGACCAAGAAGCGCACTCTGCCCTCACACTAGCGCTCCGTGACGAAGCACTCTCCGTATTGGAAGCACTCGGCGCTGGGAAGGAGGAAGTGACCTACACAGACCTTATTGACGCGTTGGAGGCACGCTATGGTGATAAACACCTCGAACATGTGTACCGGGCGCAACTTTAGGACCGCAGTCAAAGGGCCAGCGAAACTCTTCAGCAGTGGTCCGTGGAAGCCGAGAAACTAGTGCGTAAAGCATATCAGTCGTCGCCAGCTGCAATAGAAGAAATGTTGCTCCAAGTTTTCATCGATGGAATACGGGACGCCGAAGTTAGAGCAGCCGTACGATTGAGTCATCATACCAGCTTGAAGAAAGCGGTGGCACATGTGTTGGAAGTGGAAGCAGTTCGCCACGATTCTCGGGCGTTGAGACTGCGCAAAATTGTACCAGCAGATTCCAGCCGAAGGCAATCATATAACCCAGCATGCTATGGTTGTGGGGAGCGAGGACACATTAGAAGCACTTGCCCCAGGCGTGAGAGCATAACGCAAGGTAGGAAGGATGCGGCGGTCTCAACATCACCGCTGGAGCAGCAGGAAAAGGGCAGGGCAGTGGGGTGGGCGCTGGCCGGTAGAAGCAAAGCCCCAAGGATCTTCGTTAAGCAGACATGTGACGGAAACACTTTAGTTATAGAAGGAATGATAAATGGAAAATCTTGCAGTTTCACTTTGGATACGGGAGCCTCACGTACAGTCGTTAGCCAAAGAAGACTAGAGAGCACCGGAAGACGACATATGCGAGAAAATGTAAACATAACACTCACAACAGCTACCTGCCAGCGCATACCAGTCCAGGGAGAGAAGATCGTGGCCATGAAAATCGGGGATACGTTGTACTGGCAAAAAGTGGTAATCGCGGATATCACAGATGACTGCATCATTGGGTTGGATTTTCTTCGAAATCATCAGTGTACCATTGACATGAAACATGGTGTATTGAAGCATGGAAGTGAAGAAATTCCAATAAAAGGCGGAACTGTTGGGAAAGTGTTGTGCTTAAGAGACACTACTTTAAATCCCAGATCGCATACCCTAGTCCCGGTAGTCCTGCCAAGGGATGACAGAGGAAGACCTTGTAAATGCGCTATAATAGAAAGAGAGACATCGGACACGACATGGATCCCGGCCAGGACTGTTGTGGATAACTCCCAGATTGCGATGGTTCCCTTGTTTAATCCTCATGAGGACAAGCAAATCATTAGGAAGGGAACAGTGATCGGAGCTTGTGAGGAGATAGCTTGGTTAAGAAAGTGTGAAGAAGGGAGGAAGACCGAAGCTGCAAACCAGGATGTGAACATACAGAAACTTCTAGATGGACAATCTTACCAAGCTACAGTTAATAAAAGCGAGAAATTTCCTGCTACGCTACTCCGGGATTTTCTCAAAGAATGACGGGGACATCGGAAGAAGTGGTTTGGTGAAACACAAGATCGACACAGGAGACACTGTTCCGATACGGCAAAGACCAAGACGTATTCCGTTTGCACGCGAACAAGAAGTGGAAGACATGATTCGGGATATGAAAGAAAATGGTGTGATAGAACCGTCGTCGAGTCCATGGTGTTCTCCAGTGGTTCTGGTGAAGAAGAAGGATGGATCAACTAGATTTTGTGTGGACTATTGGCGTCTGAATGATGTTACTAAGAAGGACAGTTATCCATTGCCAAGAATCGATGACACCTTAGATTCACTTTGTGGTATGACGTGGTTGTCTACTCTGGATTTGAAAAGTGGCTACTGGCAAGTTGATCTAGACCCTAAAGACAAGGAGAAGACGGCTTTTTCAACCGGAAAAGGATTATGGAAGTTCAAAACAATGCCCTTCGGATTATGCAACGCCTCAACTACTTTCGAAAGGTTGATGGAGTATGTGCTGTCAGGTATGTCGGGAGAAACCTGCCTTGTCTACTTGGATGACATAATCATTATGGGACGAAGTTTTGAAGATCATCTTAAGAAGCTCGAAAACGTCTTCGCAAAACTGCAGGGTGCCAACTTGAAGTTGAGTCCAAAGAAATGTTCCTTCTTTCAACGTCAGGTGAATTACTTGGGGCACGTTATCTCGGAGCAAGGCGTTGCGACGGATCCTGCCAAGATAAGTGCTGTCAAGGACTGGCCGCCGCCGACAGAAAAGACACATGTGAGAGCATTCCTTGGACTATGCTCTTATTATCAACGCTTTGTGCAAGGGTTTTCCGATGTTGCTAAGCCCTTACATCGACTGACGGAGGAGAAAAGAGCCTTTTCTTTTGGAATTGGTGGAGTGTTATCTCAGAAGAGGGGAGATCAAGAAGTTGTAATTGCATACTTTAGTACTTAAGTACTTGTTGGGTCGCAAATTCCTCGTAAGGACTGATCATGCCGCCTTGAAGTGGTTACTAGAATTCAAGAATCCGGAAGGACAAGTGGCCAGATGGATTGAGCAACTTCAAGAGTATGACTTTGAAATCGAACATCGAGGAGGAAAAACTCATGGAAACGCAGATGCTTTATCTAGAAGTCCTTGTCCGACGGAATGCAAACATTGCATTCGTCAGGAGGAGAAAGAAAATCCAATAATCCGACTGATCAGAACAGATTCGATCGATGGGAACTGGAGCAACGATGCAATGAGGAGAGCTCAGGAAAATGATAAGGATCTTCAACCACTTTTACATTGGCTATCAAGTGAATCACTTAAACCAAAATGGTCTGAAGTGGCTAGAAACAGTACGGCTACCAAGAGTCTCTGGGCGCAATGGAATAGTTTGGTGATGCAGGACGGGTTGCTCTGCCGGAAATGGGAAACCCCGCAAGGAAAGGATTGGGACTGGTCGTTCCAAGGGAGAAGGTGAACGAGATCCTGAGAGCTTATCACGATGGTTTTTCAGGTGGACATTTGGGAATAAGAAGAACTCTCATAAAAATTAAAGAACGATTTTACTGGTTGCATTGCCGTGATGATGTGGAAGACTGGTGCCGTAAATGCAAGAGTTGTGCAGCTGTCAAAGGACCTCAAACCCGGAGCAGAGGAGCTATGAAGTTGTATAATGTTGGGGCTCCGTGGAAGAGAGTAGCTCTGGATATAGCCGGACCGTTTCCAGTCACCAAAGCTGGAAGCCGTTCCATAATGGTGGTGATGGATTATTTCACGAAGTGGCCGGAAGCATTTGCTCTACCGAATCAAGAAGCAGTTACCGTGGCGACGAAGCTGGTGAATGAAGTTTTCTGCAGATTCGGTGTGCCTTTGGAGTTGCACAGTGACCAAGGGCGGAACTTCGAGTCACAAGTATTTCAAGAAGTTTGCAAGATCTTGGGAATCCATAAGACCAGAACTACGCCATATCATCCACAGTCGGACGAGATGGTGGAGAGGTTTAACCAAACATTGGAGCGACATCTGGCAAAAGTAGTGGACAGTCATCAGGATAACTGGGATGAGTACATTCCACTGTTTCTTATGTCGTATAGAAGCGCAATACACGAGACAACAACGGTGACTCCTGCGTACGCCAATTTTGGAAGGGAATTGAAATTGCCAGCTGATTTACTCTCAGGCTGTCCACCGGATACTCCGAAAAGTATAACAGAATATGTGGATGAGTTACGGAAAAAGATGGTTGACATCTACGAGGAAATTAGAACAACTGGGCTTAAGGCAAGTGAACGGATGAAGACCCGCTACGATCGAAAAGCTAATATTCCTAGTTTTGAAGAGGGAACCCTGATTTGGTTACACAATCCTGTAAGGCGAAAGGGGAAGTCTCCGAAGCTCCAACCAAGTTGGGAGGGACCATATAAAGTAATCACAAGGATAAATGATGTGACTCTCAGGATCCAGCGTACCCCTCGAAGTCCCCCGAAAATCGTACATGTCGATCGGGTGGCTAAGTACTACGGAAGCAACGATGATCGGGACGATCATGTCTTGAGGGGGCAGTGTTGCGTAGCAACCCTTCGAAGTATATGACGAGAGTTGTCAAACTTCAAGACATTGTTAATTTCAACAGCTCCGTCAGCAATACTCGTAGCTCAGCGGAAAAGTGTTTACTTTAGACGCTGTAGACCCGGGTTCGATACACCTACCAGTGTATGGATTTTTTTGGGTTTTGTAAAGTTAAAGGAAATTTCTAGTAAGTTCAGGATCAAACCGAACAGAAAAAAAGGGATGGAAAATGTGTAAGCAGGATAAAAATAGTTAAAAGAATTTTCTAGTACAATTTAAATTTAAAGATGGAATGGGAGAATCATTTTGAAAATAGAACGGATCCGGGGGTATATAAGCCATACTAAGCGTGGCCTACGGCAGTTCTAGTTCTGACTCGAAAGTGTAAAGAAGAAGCAGAAGAAAAGAAGAAGTAGTGAAAAGTGGAAGTGTTCCAAGAGGAAGAAGATAGAAGAGAAGTAGTGTTCGGTGCAGTGTGACGCGTTGAAGGTACCGCCGCCCACAAGAGGAACAGCGGCAGACCGGCGAAGTGCAAGTTCAGAAAAAGTGAACGCAAATAAAGACTCGTTCCTATAAGCGCAGTATTATTTCCAATCCCTGACCCACTCCCGTGTCAATATTATAAAAATATAAAATAAAAAAAGACATGGACCAGATTATATACTCAAATTTTATTAATATATCACACAATATTTTGTGGAAACCGTTTAAGTTTTTTTTATGATAATAAGGGGCGATATGAGCAGGACGTCCAGCTGATGGTAATTGATACGCCCTGCCCATTACAATGCAGTGCCACTCAGGATTCTTCAGAAATCCAAAAAGAGTGGCACTACATCTTAAGACATAAGATGTTAAGTCCCATTTGTCCAGTAATTTCACTAGCCACGGCGCCCTTCAGACCGAAACACAGAAATGCTTCTACATTACTGCTTCATGGCAGAAATAGTTGAGGCCTGGGATAAAGAAAGATATATAATTCTGATGTAATACAACCTCAAATCATATCCAAATGGGTATCATAATTATATGCTACTACTAATAATTAATATTTAATAATTTATTTAAGTAATATTTGATACACTACTAATGTTACACTTATCATTAATTAATTATTCTAAACTTTATAAATTGCAAATTTAATACAAAAGCTGAAAAATTTATTAGAAAAATAAGTTTCCTGCACGACAGACAGGTATGAAGTAAATTAAAATCTAGTTACTTAAAATTCAGGAAGATATTTAAGGAAAAACGACTTGTTGGAGGTATATTTACTTATTATTAAGTATAGCTCAATGATTAAATGATTGTAGGTAATACTACAAGTTTCTTAAAGGCACGTTGTTTTATATTACAACTAGCTCTGGTAATTCGGTATAAATATTTATTTAAATGGACTGTATTTGATTATTTTATAATTGAGGAATTAATATGAGTCCTCTTAGATCCCTACCGCACTAACACAAAGTGCCATACAAATTGCGAGTGTAAGACGTAGCTTGTCAAGTACACTAAACTAATATTCCTGGCCTGTTTTTAAGCGCTTGTCTAGGAGAAAGACGCTCTATTGTATAAATTATCTAATCGATTTTTGAGATTTGTAGCTTTGAAGCAGGACGTTCAGCTAATGGTAATTGATACGCCCTGCCCATGCCGCCAATTCTGAGTGGCACTACAACTGCGCACGTCACCTTGACACAAAAGATTTCAAGTCTCATTTGTCCAGTAATTTCACTAGCTACGGCGCCCTGAAGGGCCCAGCCTGAAACACAGTAATGCTTACATATTACTGCTTCACGGCAGAAATAGGCGCTGTTGTGGTTCCCATAATCTAGCCGGCATCCCGTGCAAACGAGCCTCCCACTGGTAAAGCTTTAGGCATATTTAAATAGACTAATCTAATCGAGAAGAATTACAAGTATGATGAACTTCAACTATTTAAGCGCAATAATTAATTAATAATCGTAATGGGCTTCGCTGAAAACCAGCGCTGTAGCATTTGCTACAGCATACGCTACGAGCGATGTCCATTTTCGCATCATTCTTGATTATATATTTTCACAAATATTACTTCATTTTAAACGATATTGTTATGTTTTAATTTTAGGTGTTTAATAAAACTTTGTAAATTAATTTGTGTGATGTGAAATAAAAATATGTCTATATGTCGATATATGTGTAATTTCGAGGATCATCTATCGTAGTTTTAACTCAGGCGTTTTGACCACGTCATCAACGAAAAGTTGGTATCTGTAATGCTTCAAAACAAAAAGAATGAATTTTACTATTTAACTACCAGTTGTAGTTATTAATGCGTTAAAAATAAAAAAGTCGTGCTAAATGAACAGAGAAATGCTTTTTGAAAAAGTCCTTTAATGAATATCAGCGCAAACATGTAAATTCTTCACGTAACTTTAATATTCTTATTTTTTATTTTCAAACCAAAATTATTGGCCCGTGGGGTCCCTGAGGCTCGGAAATTGTACAAATTCCTAACTGCGTGCCTCAATAAGTCTACTGGTAACCCAAGCGCTGGCAGCTATTTCGGTCATCGGATCAGCCTAGCTATCCAATACGGAAATGCTGCCAGTATTCTTAGTACGCTCCACGTAATGATAGTTTTAATTTAATGTTATCATAAAATTGTAAATACAATTATCAACATTGTTTTTTTTAAATAATAATTTTCAATTAAAACCTGTAGTAAAAAGTATAAGGTAGTTGTATTAAGACTATACTAGCAGTATATCTGCGTTATATGTTAAGTAGGTAATTGATCTTCGACCAAAATAACTGCCACGTTTAGAGTTTTGTAAAGTTCTACAAAATCTTTTTTCTATTTTTGCGCGTCTTATTAAGTATTTAGCAATCGATGCTGTTAATTCTCTAAATCTTTTGTCAATTTTATATGTACTAAGATAGTCACATTTTGTTGATGCAAAATGTGACTATTGAGAGCAACCCTGGATTATCACGAAAGTTGCGATGGCTTGGGAGACAGCAGTTTTGGGTACTTCTACAAATCATGCTGTACTAAATCATAGGTCATCGTTAACTTCAATTGCTTAGCTTCCTGGTAGAATTGCGTTGGCAGTATATAGCGATATAGATAGGCTTCGAGAACTCATCCTGGAGACGGACTGATAAACATAAGACAAATGATATTGTTAATAATATCACAGACTGGAAATCAACCACCATTAGGCTATAATAACGGAAGATGATTTTAAATCCTAATTTAAATAAAAATATTTGAATTTGTTGCCGAAGAGCCAAATAAGCGATTTGACCAATGCGACTTATGGATATTGGATATCGGGGAAACAATTTATTTGTAATTACCAACAATAATATAACGTCAATCGAGGTATGTAGTGCTATTATTGAGTCTGTTACAAAAAAGACAGCTACTCTATAAAATGTATTTGTCTTACTTTGTTAAAGATAGATTTGAAGGATCATAAAACTTAAAATATTATAAAACAAGACAAAGTAAATGAACCCATTTACTCTGAAAGAAAAATTTTAATAAAGAATTAGGATTTAACGTTATCTCAAGTTCGGAGACATTAACCTAATTTATTTATATCGTGGCTCAAGCAACGTTTGGAACTTACATAGTTTGATCAAAATCTAAATTCATATTCTATGAAAACAGCTTTAGAGTTTGTCCTTTTATTAATCTTCTAGATTTCTAATTTAACTCAGTAATCCTTAGCAATTTAAAAGACGAACTAGGGTAAACGATTTCGAGAACTTTTATCAGACGCTATTTATTTTTTCATTAAAAAAAAGTCTTGATTATTTATGAGCCAAACTTATTAACCGACTTCAAAAAGGAGGAGGTTCTCAATTCGTCGATATGTGTGTTACATCAGAACTTTCGAATGGGTGAACCAATTTCGATAATTCTTTTTTTAAAGCTGGTGCTTCCCGTGTGGTTCCATTGCAATTTGGTCCAGATCTGACAATGGCAGCCATGAGAAAGCCATAAAAGTCTATTATTATTATTTATATAATTATTTATTCATATTATTTTAAAATTATTAGTGAAAATTATATCTATTGTTTTGGAATAGTGTTTTTGAAGTCGGTTGTTTTTTTTAATGTTTTTTTTGTTATTTTATATAATGTTATATATTCTTTTATGTTGACAAGTACGTTTCTTGCTCGGATTCCGTACTTTTAAAATAATTAGAATAAATACTTTAAACTTAGCTATCTGGTATATATATAATCGAATTGAGCCTGCAGTGCAGTAATAATACTAATAATATTTGCGATAGTACTCTTAATAGAATTGTTCGTACTTATAATTAAGGCCTTAATAAAGGCCTTCCGAAAGTTGATCTAACTATAGACATTTTTAATGATAAGCTCTCTGCTTTTCGGTATAAACTTCGGAAATTGATATGTTGCTAGACAGGAATACAATTTGCTGCTCAACAAAAAATATTCATTTAATTTAATATTTTAGTTCTGCCGTATTTAAGTAAAGTAAGTTTTGTTCATTTTTACTAATAATTGTATTGTATCTTATTATATTATTGTATTATATTGTATATTAGTATTAGTTCTTATGTTGTTAAAATTCAAAAATTATGTTCGTTTTACTTGCATGTGGTCGTTGCCTGTAAGTGCAATAACACTTAGACTTTTTTTATGGAATAGGAGGACAAACAAACGTACGGGTCACGGTGTTAAGTGATCACCGCCGCCCACATTCTCTTGCAACACCAGAGGAATCACAAGAGCGTTATCAGACTTAAAGGAAGGTGTACGCTGTTTTTTTTGAAGGTACCCATGTCGTATCATCCCGGAAACACCACACAAGGAAGCTCATTCCACAGCTTAGTAGTACGTGGAAGAAAGCTCCTTGAAAACCGCACTGTGGAGGACCGCCACACATCCAGATGGTAGGGGATGATATCCTAATTTGTGGCGTGTCGTGCGAAGGTGGAATTCGGCGGCAGGTATCAGGTTAAACAGCTCTTCGTAACACTCCCCGTGATAAATGCGGTAGAAGAGACACAATTTAGCGACTTCTCTACGCAACGCCAAGTGATCCAGCCGTTCACAGAGCACTGGGTCCCCGACAATTCGAGCTACTCTGCGTTGCACGCGGTCAAATGGATCGAGCAGATACTGGGGTGCGCCAGACCAGAGATGACAGCAATACTCCATGTGTGGCCGGACCTGCGCTTTGTAGAGCGCTAGAATGTGGGCCGGCTTGAAGTATTGCCGTGCTCTATTTATGACGCCCAGCTTCTTCGAAGCCAATTTGGCTTTGCCCTCCAGATGGCCACGGAATTTGCAGTCGCTCAAGATTGCGAGACCCAGTATTCCGATACTAGGCGAGGCTTTAAGGGAAGTGTTGTCGAAGAGCGGCGATACGGCAAATGGGTTTTTTTTTGTGGTAAACGCGCAAACTTGAGTCTTCTGGAGGTTAAATTGGACAAGGTTTAATTTACCCCATTCCACGACCTTCTCGAGAGAGAAATCGATAGAAGACACAAGTTTCTCCCCGCACTGGTCGACGATTTCCCGAGAGAGACCTGCATGGCCCGTGTATACGGCATCACCAGTGCTGTCGTCTGCATAGCAATGAGAAACAGCGTGGGAGATAAGACACAGCCATGGGATACTCCAGCGTTCACGGGCTTTGGAATCGAGCAATAACCATCGACAACGACACCAGAAGATCGCCAGTCGACCGAACATGGCGAAAGCCGTACTGCCGGTCGTTGATCAACTGGTGACCCTCCAGGTATACCAAGAGCTGGCGGTTACTTATGCTCTCCATGATTTTGGAAAGCAGGGAGGTAATCGCTATAGGCCTGTCGTTTGCCGGATCCGAACTGTCTCCCTTTTTTTGGATTGGATGAACAAGGGCTGACTTCCATGAGTCAGGGACAACGACTTTTGAATAAGAGTGCCGGAATAAACGGGTTAGCACCTTCAGTTCTAAGCACAATTGGAGAAATGCCATTCGGCTCGCTCGACTTCCTGACGTCCAACGAAAACTGAGCTCGCCGAACAGTTTTTTGTCTGAACTGTACTTCAGGCATGGAGCTCTGACACTGCGGGATGGTCGGCGATGTCTTTCCGTTGTCGTCAAGTGTCGAGTTGGAGGCAAAAAGAGTGCAGAGGAGATCGGCTTTCTCTTTTGCCGTATGGGCCAGGGTGTCATTCCTCATGTGCAACGGCGGCATGGACGGCAGGTTGAAGTTACCAAGAGCAGCTTTCGAAAACGACCAGAACTTGCGTGTTCCGGTCGGGTAACTGGAAAGCTGCTCGCCAATTTTGACGACGTGCTTCGATTTCGCACGGGCGATTTGTCGCTTAAAAAATCTGGAGGCACGGTTATATTTCCTCTTCAGAACTTTGCAGTTCGGATCCTTTGAGCCCAGCGCCGCAACTCAAGTTCGATACGCTTGTTTTTTGCAGTCAGATGCTGCTTTAACTGACGCATCGATTCAGGGCTGTGATCTGCCACCGATCGGTACTAGAGAGTTTGGTATAAAAATATCCATGCACTGCAGTATCACATCGGCTACTGCAACGGCGCAGGCACTAGGATCATTCGATTTGAAACAAACCTTGCCTCAAGGGTAGGATACAATAAAAGGAACGCATCCTACCCCAATCTGCTGACTTGTAGTGCCAAACGCGGCGGGTCGCTAGTGGTCTGCGACGTTGGCGTCGGATAGGCACTACACTCCTGACCAGGCAATGGTCGGACGTTCCGAAAGGGGATTGCTGGTGACCTGGTAACTATCGGGATGTGTAGTCAGCACAAGATCTAATAAGGACGGCATTTGGCTATCCACATCCGGGATCCGCGTTGGCAACTCAACCAATTGGGACAGACCATACGCCAATGCAAAATTATGCACATATCGCCCTGCATAGTCTGTGGTACGTGATCCAAGCCATTCGGCATTGTGCCCGTTGAAATCACCCAAGACTACGATTTCAGCGGAGGGGATCTGTGCAAGCACGTCATCAAATACCGTTTGAACGCAGCCCATGAGGTGATCCGTTTCTGCGTTACCACTATGGGACCTGAAGACACACGCATAGATGCGGACGCGGTCCTCTAAATCTACGCGGAGCCAGAGAGTAGACAGGTCCCTACCCTCTAAATTGCCGAGATGGCGACAGCAGATATCCTCGCTAACGTACGCACATACCCCGGCATGAGGCAAAAAATTATGCTCAATTTTGTACCCGGGGTACGTTAAATATGACGTATCGCTAGGTCGAGATATCTGCGTCTCCGTAAGGAAACACAAGGCCGGCTGCGCCGTCTCAAGGTGGTGGTGGACGGCGTTTAAATTGGAGTGAATTCTCCTGATGTTACAAAAGTCCACATTAAGCGTGGAGCGGGGTGCCGCAGTGTTGCTGCCCCGTTTTTCCTGTGAAATGCGCGGTACTGTGCTCTCCCCAGAATACGAGGGGCAGCCCGAGCGCGAATGCTCGGGGAGGGATTCTCCGGTAGAGCCGGTACCCTCCTGGGGTAATACCTTTTTTAGGACCGCTCTCATATTTTTGTTGGGGGGTGATGGGGAGGGGGGGGGGGGGAAGGGATGGCCTCCGGTCCTCGACACTAACCTATGCGAAACATAGCGGCACTAGGCCGCTACTTCTCGGCGGTATTCTGTGCGAGTGTGGTAAGTAGCCCGGACGAGTCTGGCCCGATTGTGCTGACGTTATAAGTCCCTTTCAAAAAGCCCGTAGTCGCCTCTTACGACACCCTTGGGCCTGGGACTACCCTATTCTTTTTACGCCCCGGGGAAGCACAGGGTAAAGAAAAAAAAAAGAATTATATTTAATGTAATTGGTTAGTGATTATTGTGTTGGCGATGCTAATAAATAAATAAATAAATAACTGCCACCAATTTTTTTTGCAAATACAATAGATATGAACAAATAACATTATATGAATTAAAGAAAAAAAACAGTACTAATTAAAAAAAAAGGTTTTATTCTATAAAAACATGGAAGGATTATTTTAACACCTTAGAATGATAACACACGTGGCAGCAGCGCTATTCGCAAAAAGAAAAGTTCTCAGCAAACGTTAGGACGTAAGTTTTTAAGACTGATGTTATGAACTTCGTAGATTTTTTTTTTCGTGCAAGCTATCGTGGCAGTAATGTGTGAACAAAATAATTATAACATTTATAAGTCGTTAGGTACATACAGTAAACAAACAATGCCTTTTATATTATCGTAGGCCATTGAACTCTGAAAATAGTTTTACTTAAAATAATGGTATCATTAAAACTTATTAATATTATCTCCGTACAAATTATAATTTTTTGTATCGAAACTTTAAAAATTATTGATCTAGGATTTGCGTTAATTATAATTCGTGTCGAACCGAGATACAATATACAATGTTGATATAAACGTTATGGAGGCCGTAAATCATAAATTTTAAATAATTAATGCATAAAAGGTAGATCCATTTTCATTTTTGAAATTAATAAATGTGTCCCTAATTAATTAATAAGTAACGAAAAATTTATTATTATCAAATTATTTATAAATTACAATAATATTTTGAAATAAATTTATGCGTTTATCACCAAAGTTAAAATTTTGAAGTAGGCTGTATGGCTAATTTCATAAGTGCCATTTCCCATATTTTTTATATTTCATAATAAAACGATTTATACATACATGTTTTTTTTCCTCGCAAGTGTGTTGGAAAGTACGCTTGAAACTTGTGAGCAACTGGCTCACCAGACACTCGGTTGATTAGTCATAACCATATTGTAAACACCAGGAACAGACATAAACTGATCCCAGAAAATGTTCAAAACAAAAGTGTTACGATATCCAAAATAATTGTTAAAAAACCTTTGTGTGGTAAAGAAAGGTTAGTATAACATAAATGATTTTCTTAATGATACCACAGATTGAGAATGGAGCGACCGCTCTCGGGCTTATAAATAAAAAGTTTAATTTTATAATATTACTTTGTAAACAATTTTTTTTTATGAAAAAAAGCCTGCTGAGTTTGTTGCGCCCATTCTTCTCAGGTCTGAGGCATTCGTTTTGGAATGGGTCGTAGTTTTTGACTTTCAATAAGTGATGTCACATCCTATTTTGAATAAAAATATTTGAATTTGAATTTGATTACTGCAAGCCACAGCCTCGTGTATAATGAGTAACTTAGCTCACTTGTGTCATTAGTAATGTTGTTGCTATTTAAGTGTCTTGCAGTGGACTTACACGAGTGAAGAACATCATAGCTATCTAGAGTATCAATACAATGCAGCGTGGTGTTTCTCTTTGTAAAAATATTCCTTTCTTATCAGAAGTAAAACCTCGCTGTGATAAAGTGCAGACGGCTCAAAACTGAATAACATTTCAGTCTTTTATTCTGCAATCACATAGTTCAGGTAATTCTGTGTGAAAAACTAACAACGCACGAATATGTTATTTATAAATGATCATGGTTTGATTATTAAACTTTTAAAATGTAAAATAGTACTTATAGTGGCATAACTACAGTAGTTGGACAAATGGTATCGCTGTCTTTTTTGTAGATATTGATACGTTCTATAATACTGTAGAACATTTTTTTATTCTGTCATCAATAGTTTCCGCAGCGCACGCGATGACAGATTTTTTATGACTAATTTTTTTACACCTTGGATTATATTATTGAATTTTATTAGGGATCCCTATCGTTTTGCTATTAGAAAGGCTACTAGTGGTGAAATAATTTTTGAAATTGGCCCAGTAGTTTTTGTGTGAAAACATTACAAACATACATACAAAAACACAAATGTTTCCTCTATATAATATTAGTTTAGATAATCAAAACTAAAGTTGAATCATATATGGACCCTTTAGAAATCTCAAGGTGTATTCCACATCAATGATTATGTAGAATAAGTGAGCTGTGATATGATACATATTTCATACATCTGTTAAAGCCTTTGAGGTTTTGTGATGTAACTGAATGTAACAATACGTTTCGTATCCCGTGATACACAAAGGAAATGTAGACCTCGAATTAAACTGGTTATAATTCAATATTTATTATAAAACGTTATATAATAATAATATTGAATCACTTTTTACACAATTTATCTTGCCCCCAAGTTAGGCATATAATAAAGCCCGTGTTATGGGTTGCAAGACAACGATATATTTAACACAATAAAATTACTTAAACATACATAAATACATATAAACATCCATGACTCAGAAACATCCATATTCATCATAAAAATGCTTGCACCTACCGGGATTCGAACCCGGGACCTCTAAGCTTAGTAGGTAGGATCGCTAACCACTCGGCTATACAGTGCGTCAAATATATATTCTAAATTTATCAATTTTTTCTAACGTTAATAGTTCATAGATAATAATGAACTCTTAAGAAATTTAACAATACTACAGAGCAAAAGTATTTGTTGAATATTAAGAAATCATAGGAAAATGTGTTTGTTCGAGTCTACTTTACTTCATAGGATTTGACTGTTGCGCAAATTTGAATTGCACAAGAAAGTAACTGATTAAGCCTGAAATTACATGACATATTGAGTACATTTATTCATAAGAGTATTTTTTTTATATACGTTATTATAAATGTTATACTATATTCACACTTGCGTCACCAAAACAAGGCAAAACCTGCACCACAGTAGACAGTCTACGTGCCTGCACACAAGATAGTCGTTCTAAGTTTAAAATATATTAAAAATGCTGGTTCGCCATTTTAAGAAAGCAGAAAGTCATGTATTCTGTCAAACCGTGCGTCAATAAATTCTCTCAAAATACGAAACAAGTATACGAAATAAAAATAATTATGAATCCCAATTCGACATAAATCCTATCTCTCAAGTTGGACAAAACTGCACTCTATGAAGTAATCCCGATTAAAATCCGTTCATTAGTTTAGGAGTTCACTGGAAACAAACATTGGGATACTGGATTTATATATATTAAGCATTTTTTTGCTTTGAATTAATAAGTTATTAATATTAGATAGATAAAATAAGTTAACAGAATATGCATTGGTTGTTTATTCTGCTGGTCTAGTTTCATGGTGATTTGAGCACTTTATTGGAACTTATTCTCTCTCAAATTAAGCATACCAACAATTACTACCATTAACACCATCTGGATGTGTGGCGTTCCTCCACAGTGCAGTTTTCAAGGAATTATTTCTACGTTAAACCAAGCTGTGGAATGAGCTTCCTCTTGCGGTGTTTCCAGGACGGTCCAACATGGGTACCTTCAACGAGTACGCCTTTCCAAAAGGCTGGCATCGCTCCTGTGATTCGGTGGTGTTCCAAGAGAATGTGGTCGACGGTGATCACTTAACATCAGGCGATCCGTACGCTAATTTTGGCCTCCTCTTCAATAAAAAAAAATTAAAATATTTACATTATAAATTTTGTGGTAATATTTTATTAATTGGTGCTACAGTATTTTACTTTACTTACATCGAAACTGTAATGTAGTTTAGCACCCCGATTTACCATAATATAAGCCGTCATGAAATTCTCGCTCTACGTCAAATTTTATAACCATCAAAATACAAGGCGACCCGAGCGGACACTACGAACGCAATAAACAGTCACGTTTAAATACTTACGGCCGTTTTCAATAACGTATCTCTAGTTACGGATGCTACTGTCACCGTTTAATGACAAGATCATATCTATCTATTTATTTATTTACTTTATTGGAGACAAAAACAGAAACAAAAGATTAAATACATACACAAATTATAACTAACTAAAATAATTACAATTATTCCCTTGGAACGTCACACTGAGAACATAAATGTTAAAGGTAAAAGCGACATCTGCTTAGGTGCAAGCGTGCACGTACAATTTACAATACAAGTTAATCGTAGCAAAGGTAAGTAAAACTTGGTACAAGTAAGCTATT
Organism: Leptidea sinapis; assembly: GCF_905404315.1. NCBI lineage: Eukaryota > Metazoa > Arthropoda > Insecta > Lepidoptera > Pieridae > Leptidea > Leptidea sinapis. Next base: position 8,231,297 of record NC_066301.1, read on the forward strand.
ATTTTGCTCTTAATAGTAATTTTCATTATTATAACACTAGAAATAAGGGATTGCTTGTAACTAATTCTAGTAGGCTTCATAAGATACATAATAGCTTTAAGGGTAAATGAATACACTTCTACAATAAAGTCCCAGCCACTGTTCAGGCATTATCTATAAATAAATTTAAATGTTTTATAAAAAAAATGGCTCTGTCGTAAATCCTATTACTCCACTGCTGAATATCTAAATGATCGGACAGCCTGGGACTACATTGTGATTATTTTGTAGCGACTGTACAATATTGTATATTTTTATTGAAAAGAGCGCATAAAAAAAGAATGCTGGGAGAGTTTCTTGCGCCGCTTCTTCTCTCTCAGAGCGCCATTTGTTTCCGAAGCGGTAGTAGTATCTAGTAGTATAATAAATGACATCAAAAAGAATTCTAAAGGAATCAATTTTGAGAAAATAAATGCCTTTTATGCCTTTTATATAATTGTAAAACTAGAATGTAGAAATCAGAAATAATAAGATTTAAGTTTGATTACAGCTGAATATTTTTTAAGATTAGGTTTATAGGTAAAAAGGGAGCACGAAAACATATCAATGTTATTCAACGTGAGATTATGTAGTGTACATATTTTGTGAAGTGGCGCACGTTTACCAATATTGGTCCTAGTTTTAGAGAGGTGAAATTTTGTGATCTAGTGGCTATAGATAGTACACGGAAATTAATCTCAGATAACAATTGGGATGACTTTATCTTGCCATTACAAATTTTATACAGCGTCACTGCATCAATTAACCGTCTACGGTTACTCAAGGATAAGGTATTATGTTTAACTAACAGTTCATTGTACGAGCAGCGGGGTATACGCATACGGTAATTAAGGGTTCTTAAATATTTTTTTTTAATTTCTAATTTTTGAATGTAGATTGCATAAAACGGATTCCAGATTGGTGTCACATATTCTAGATGAGATCTAACTAGACTATTAAAGAGGCAGGTAAATGTGTCTTTCTGCTTAAAGGGTTTAGTATTTCTTGTTATAAAACCTAGCATCCTATCCATAGTTATGTCCAATATATGTTTTTAAACTTTTATCATCGCGGAACTACAACATTGTAATTATTATGACGGGTACTCACAATATTTATTTTATATATTTGATGCCGATATTTCGAACCAATTGCATGAATCGTGGTCACGGCGTAACTGATTCGTGCAATTGGATCGAAATATTGGCATCAAATATATAAAGTGAATACCCGTCATAATAATTACAATGTCCAATATAGTTATAGTCCAATGCTTTATCGGCCGTTCCCAATATTCAGTCTATCTCTTACATGAGATAAAAATCGTAACTATCGTTGACTTTTCTTTCCCAATAAACTTATCGATAGTAACTCACCTTATCCATACACGCTGTCTGTCAATGGGACGACGCATAAGCTTACCAGCGATAGAAATTTGTATGGAAATTGCGATTCACACGTCCCAATATAAGGCGATAAGAATGACTTATCGGGTATATTGGGACAGCTTCAGATTATTGACATCTAATTACTGACAGTAGAAGGCAGTAATTTATCTCTATCTGTAGATAGTATATTGGGAACGTCCGTAAGTCGATAGGTTATTGAAATGTAAGTAAGCGTACAAGGATAGATTTGTATACATCTAGTAAGTTAAACTAAGCATAGATAGATTATTGAAAACGGCCGTAAATCTAACAAAATGATAATAGATTGATCGCATCCTAAAATCGTCTTTATGCACACTGTTCTAAATTAAAATGCAGAAAATTTGTTGGTTTTACTGTATATACAGATTGTACTGTTAATTATTCATTATTTTTTGGAAATTATACAACTATAAACCATTTACTATTTCATTGACAGACAGCGTGCACGGATAAGGTGAGTTACCGTCGATAAGTTTATTGGGACAGAAAAGTCAACGATAGTTACGATTTTTATCTGAATTAAGAGTTGGACTGAATATTGGGAACGGCCGTAAGTAGACTTTCCACTACCACGAGATCGGTATCTAAGCGAGTGCAACCGCGAGGCATTGCTAGTAAACAATATGTGAAACAGATAGAATGGATATCCAATTCCAGCAATGTACTTCGTTTTATAAATCAAGGCGCATTGTGGGGTTTGAGCAGTGAGTTAAATGAAACTTGTGGATCTGAAAATTATCCATTTAACCATCTAGCACTGCGGAAAAGTTGAGCTTTATTGAAAAGAAGTGATGTGTTGTAGTAGGTTGTAGGATAGAGTTTTACGACTTATGGTGGACTTCGACTTAAGCTAATTTTGTTAGGAAATGTTTAACATAATATAGATGTTAACAGGCACTTCAGTCATAAACTCCTTTATTATTTTATAAAATTGATTTATCGTATAGGTCTACTTTTACAATTTAACTTCAAATATTTTTATTCAAAATAGGATGTTATATCACTTATTGAAAGTCAACAACTACCGCCCATTCCAAAAAATGTGCCTCAGACCTGAGAAGAACGGGCGCAACAAACTCTGCAGGCTTCTTTTTTTTCATAAAAGATATGATTACAAAGTAATATCGTACATTTAAACTTATTACTTAATAGTCTGAGTCAAAAAAGGTTTTTAACAATTCTTTTGAATTTCGTAATACATTTTTTTTGAACATATTCTAAGATTTTGTTGTAAGAGCATTTACAACTCCTCACAAAGACTTGACTTAGCCGAGTAGGCATTATAAGTTTATGTATGTTCCTGGTGTCTACATTATAGTTATGATAGTTTCTAGCAAATTCTCTTATATGTAAATACATAACATTATCAAGAATATATTGAGAAGTAATAGTAAAGATGTTAATGTTTGTAAAGATGTTAGTGATTCTTTAGGACCTAGGTTATAAATAGCGCGTATAGCCTTCTATATGAATGATTTCTACTAAACAATGATTTACATATATTGTCGGCATACTAAGTATCCTATTTTGCTTCGAGCTATATAGGTAATTCGTTAAGAATAATAGAGTTTGTGTAAAATCAGATATTGCTGTTCACATTCAAATTCAAGATGCAGAGTTCATATTTATGTTTTCGAGTTATAGTGGGGAAAATCTACTGAGTTTACTTCTACGGACTGACGAACTATTTCGATTTAAAGAGGGGTCAGTAATGCAGGGTTTTAGGCTTGAAGGGAAGGGAACACTACATTTTACGAGTTTCAAGGTTTTAGACTGAATCAAATGATTTTTTTTGAAAGGAAGAAAATACTGTTACGTATTTGGGCCTTAAAACGGAGCCCAACATGTCGGACTTGAGTGTCCGCGCAAGCGGACACTCCATACCGACTAAAAACCTCCTGTATGCTGTTAGCCCTGAAGACTTTTACAGCGACAAAGGACATGGGCCGTGGAGGCCGCAAAGACTATGCAACAACAGTCGCGGGGCGTCTCCTAAGGAGACTAGAACCTCGGACCGGCTGTGTGCTTGTGGGAGTATCAAATGAGCCAAAAACCTCTTTTTTATTCCCTCGTCCCATGAAATAAGGCGCTGTGATTGGTCGGCTGTTGTGACGTATTACCCCCGAAAGAGATACGTAAAAATGGCGAAGGGACCAAATTTGTTTGCTGATTCATTTTTTGTGTTGTTTCTGATTGCTCTAACACATTCAAGCGAAATCCTTTTTCACATGTATGTAAAATATTAAAATTATTATTGTTTCCGAACGAGTGATCGGTGTCAATTAAATGTTTCGCGAAGTGTGATACTGATGTATATTCAAGACTAGGCCTTAGTGATAAAAACGCGCATTGAAACTGAATGAATTGTAAGCATTAATTCGGAATTCAGAACAGTATCGTAGAACCGCGGCTTAAATAATGAATGCTGAGGTCCGTTTGTGTTTTATCACAAACACAAACCCGTAATCCTTTGAACACGGCTAAAATCCTTTGCCTTTAAATATTTATCAACTTGTGTACGTTGCCCACACTTTTGAATGAAAACTATAACATTTAAATGAATCTTTCTCCACTATGTCCCTGGCAGTATACTGACATAAATAAAAAATAATACCAATAAATAACTCTCATAATTTCTTATTTTTTTATGATGGCGCTTAATGCTAGTAATTCTGTGGCCAATGTAGTAGATAAAGACGTTAAATAAATCATTGTACCTATATTAATACTGTAAGTGGAATTAAGTTAGTATCGATATGTTAATAACTGGCTTAGTAGCAATCACACCTAACGCGGATCTTCGATATAAATCGATATATAATATATCAAATCAAAATCAGTTTATTCACGTAGGTCACGGAAATGACACTAATGAATGTCAAAAAAAAAAAAAGTTTCTTATTGAATCTACCGCTACTTCGTAAAGGGTTGAGCTAATGAGAAGAAGTAGCAATAAACTCATTGCCACTCTTTTATATCAAGATTTACATTTACATCGATTGACAAATCATTTCAATTACAATATAATATGTAAAATGATGCAACAAACACACTCAAACGTCAAATAGTCAATGTCTTACACGAGTAAGACAAAAAAGTAAATGTAGATTAATACGAAAGTTATTGAGTACAGTAGCTGCATCATCCACATACAGCATAAATAAGTAAATAAAGGTATTTTGTGAGCATTTTATAAGCTATTATAAATAAATAAATATGTATATTATATCCATACATGTATATACACACAATAACTTTAAAGAATCTGAAACCGAGTCTCCGGCAACAGGATCATCCTACCACCACAAGCAGCGCCCGTTCACGAGCATGACGCATGGGCCAGCCATCGCCTCCCTCGACCATATAGGTAATGTGGCAATAATATTAGTGCGCTTGCGGGGGAAAAGAGGAAGAATGAGAGGGACGATGAGTGAGGATTAAGAATATTAGTTAATTGGCGCGAACAAACAATTTAGAATTTAAGCCTACTCCGGGAAACCAATTTCTAAAGTCAGCATAGATAGGTCGTAAATATTTTTTCGAAATCATAATTTTAATTTCTGTCACATTAATAAATTTAATTCTATAAGTTTAAATGTTTTCCATTTAGATCGATGACTGTTCAATACAGTGACGGCTTATCAAAACTTGTGTCAATATGAAACTATACTGATAAATAGAGAGTCGTTGATACTGTTAAAACTACTTTACCGGTCTGAATAATACTTTTACTTACCATAGCATTTAGCGTGTTTCGGAGAAAGTTCTGGAATAAATTTGTTCGTGATTACTTATGATGATATCTTAGTGAAATCTATATTTTTTTGACCAAGAAATCTAATATATAAAATTCTCATGTCGCGGTGTTTGTAGTCAAACTCCTTCGAAATGGCTTGACCGATTCTCATGAAATTGAGTGCATATTGGGTAGGTCTGAGAATCGGACAACATCTATTTTTCATCCCCCTAATTGTTAAGGGTGGTCCACGCCAATTTTATTTTTTTATTTTTTTGTCATGTTTTTAAATTTGTTTGATTATGAGTCATCAGCATTAAAAAATACATACAACTTAAAATGTTCAACCATCTACGATCAACAGTTACTTTTGTATCGCGATTTTAATATCGGCAATACAACGTTTGCTGGGTCAGCTAATATATATATATAATATTTTCAATTCAAATAATTCAGTCATTGACATTTCATTACCTATCACAATTCATTTTATAAAACGTTCGCCGGGTCAGCACTTGTATGAAGATATTAGGTATTATTATTTCTGTTATCTTTCTGTATTAAAAAACAGAGAATGAATGAAATATGTATCTTTCTAGAACCTTACATTACTAATAACATCTTTAAATGATATTAAAGACTAGATATGATAATTATTAACAAGATGAACATCATAACTTAATACACACATAAATAACTCCGAAGGGAGTCCACAGTCAAATACATTTGTTTCAAGTACTGTGCAAATGTTATAAATAATATTGACCAAAATAAAATCTATCCTATCTCTCAAGTTGGACTAAAATGCACTCCAAGAAGCAATCTCCATTAAAATCCATTCATTAGTTTAGGAGTTCATCAGGATACTGGATTTATATATATTAAAACGGTTAGATTTAGGATATGGTGTTTCATAGTAAAATCAGTCAGAAAAGAAGATAGGCTATACGCCCTTAACGGGAAAAGATTGACTTAACTTGTAGCCCTTTATAAATCTAATATAAAATATATATCGAAAAAATATTTAATCTTAGCCCGGAGTAAGTAAAGTTTCAAGCTGGATTCAATAAAATGTGGCAAATAAAACAAAACCAACCTAACTTAACCTAAATACCAACCTATTTACTAAGACTTTGTTGAAAAAGGCAGCCGGATGTGGTTAGGCTGTGGTCAGGGTTGTCTAATATAAGATTCTTGGAAATGCACTGAAAGTACACAATACTCTGCATTTTAGTTTTAAATACTATTAATAAAATTATTTAAATGAAAACTTCTTTAGCGACGTTGGGCACTTTTCTTGGGATGGGTACAAAATGTTAAACTCGCGTCAGGACAGACAGGACAGTAATAAAGTATTAAAATACTAGAAATTTATAAACTAAGCTATTTCCTAAGTTCATTGAGAAATAATGATATTTTTAACAGACTTCAAAAATGGCGGAGGTTCTCAATTCGTCGGTATGTTTTTTTATGTTTGTTACCTCATAACTTTCGACCGGGTGAACCGATTTTGATTATTCTGTAAGTCAGTGTCAGCAAAGGTAGGTTTGTAACTACATACATAGTTATAGGTGAGCTGTGCTTGAGCCGCACGCGCGACGTGAGGAGGCGAGAGGCGAAAGCGGAGCCGCGGTGGGAGGACACCAGTTACAAAAATAACAATAATCGTAAATATAATTAGATTGATTAATTAGATTCGTTAAAAATACGCAATATTTTTTTTAATTTTTAGTACATATTATATCTATTGCTTTGGAATAGTGTTTCTGAAGTTGGTTGTTTTTTTGTTATTTTTTTTATACCTACATTACCGATAGATATTAATTATGTGCGTAACATGCGTAGCTATATTGAGAAGAACAATTCAATATTATTTTAAATAATGCAACTAATACTTCTCGTTATTGTATGATTTCGAATATGAAGAAGTGCTATAATTTGAAGGCAACCAGTACAACCCTATAATGCAATCAACTTAAAGAAAACAGTTTCTTACAACTATGTAAGTACAATGAAACGTTCCATTTTGTTTTGTTATTTCATCAGTTCATTATTGCAGTGTATGGTATCACATATAATAATTTAAATTTAGAAAGAAATTAATTCTCAAACTTATGTAATCTTAAATCTGAAATAAAATATTTAAAGTTTGTACACGTTTGTTGTAAATGTTAACTCTTTATAATATTTATGTTGTAATATGTTACTAGGTATGTATTTAACATTGTAATTTTCGGCACTATAAGTCCTCTCTTTAGTTATAATATAATATTAAAATTGTAATTTTGAGACTGTTTGATGCCAAAAAAAAATGTACGGACATATAATATCAGGAAATTTTTAGCTTAGAAACATTGCCACCAATATAATGAAATTATTGCATCTGAATAAAAATTGTATTTTTCTTTGTTTCAGTATTTATAGCAAGACTGATGATAATATAATAACATTCTTGCGAACTGAGGGCACTCTCAATAAACAGTCAAGAAAACGGATTTTCAACTAAATTTTCATCGATTCAATGAGAAATAGTTTATACAATATCGATTTCAAGAACCAGACTTATGAACTATTTTTATTAAGCTTTTACCAGCAGTGCTCAAAGATGTCTAGGCTATATAAAAGATCCATAGGATTCTTGAAAAACCCAAAAATTCTGAGCGGCACTACAATTGCGCTCGTCATCTTGAGACATAAGATGTTAAGTCTCGTTTGCCCAGTAATTTCACTAGCTACGGCGCCCTTCAGACCGAAACACAATAATGTTCACACATTATTGCTTCACGGTTTGAAGTAGGCTCCGATGTTGTATCCATAATTTAGTCGGTATCCTGTGCAAAGGAGCCTCCCACTGTTAAACGCCCTAAGTCGCATCTTACGACACCCTTGGTCTAGGACATCCCTATTCTTTTTATGCCCCTGGCAGCACAAGGCACAGTTTCGATAACCTAAGTTTACTTGCAATTTAAAAGATAGAAAATAATATTATCTGTTATGACATTATTGTGGAAAGAAAATCCATTAATTTATATATGTCGTATCAATTAAATATAATATTTTATTTAAAAAAGCTCGAATGAATAATTTCTCAAAATCGCATGCACCAAAGAATTTATAACGCTTTTATCTCTTTTGCATTTGTCAAACCTGCAAAGGATATATGAAGATAATTCCACACGGCTATTTGTCACTCCCAGTGCTCCTCGACGTAGCCATGTGATGCACGTACGGGTCGAACGTTGCTTCTTAATGTCAGCTCTCGTTTGATAAGACGAGTGCAATGTGCATGGAGATATTCAACGTTCAATTCTATATTACTAATGCTTCGTTCGTCAGATAGGTCGATAAAATATCGTTGATTTGAGAATTGGCTCCTTATTTAATTTTAATATAGTGTCTTAATAAACTCTTAAGCATAGATAACTATTTAGGTTTAAAGAACATTTTATTCTCATAAAAAACATTTAAAATGTTACATAGTAAATCATATTTCAACAATAATACCTTTCTATTGAACAAGCGGAAAAAATACTGGATTTCGTGAGATTTTTGCAACGGCGTGTTATAAAAGTATCTTTTCATAGTATACATATATTGCTGAAGCCTACTTATTAACCAACAAAATTTTTGCCTACGTATTTGAATCCTTCTAGAGTCGAGTGCAGTACAATTATACTGCTATTAGCGACGTGGTGATTCTGTTCGGAAAGCAATGACTTTATAGAAAAATCACACCGTATAAAAATAAAGCCAAAATATGGAACATGTCACAAATAACACCATTATAAGCTTCTACTGCTATATCTATACATTGCCTCATTTACTCTGATTGTTAAAAACAAAGAGAATTTAAACACTACGTTCAGTTTAAAATATTATTGGTGAATAAGCAGCAATGTAAAATTTATTCATTTATTCAGTTCAAATTACGTATTTTGAATTGTGAATCCGATCCGCACAGTGACAGTTGACACACGACTAACGGCCGTTCCCAATATTCAGTCTATCTCTTACTTGAGATAAAAATCGTAACTATCGTTGATTTTTCTGTCCCAATAAACTTATCGAGGGTAACTCAACTTATCCGTGGACGCCGTCTGTCAATGGGACGACGTATAGCGTACCAGCGATATAAAGATTGAATTTAAATTGCAATTCACGCGTCCCAATATAAGGCGATAAGAATAACTTATCGGGTATCGGACTGCTTCAGATTATTGACAGCTAATCACTGACAGTAGAAGATAGTAATTTATCTCTATCTGTAGATAGTATATTGGGAACGGCCGTAAGTAGAAAGTGTGCTTACATTGTCTTTACTTTTGCCGTTCCGATATCAGACTGCGAATGTTATGTCCTTATATGTGTATAGAACGTTGTTGTCGGTAAAATTTACCAGTCGATTTCTTTATATAATATGCTGGTTGGATTGATACCACAGTGTGTAAGCATCAGTGTTTCGGTTGGAAGGGCGCTGTAACTAGTGGATTTACTGGGCAAATTAGACTTAACATCTTGTGACTGAAAGTGACCAGGGCAATTGCATTTATGCTTCAAGTCTTGGATTCAACCAAGAATCCTGAGCGGCACTGCATTATTATGGGCAGGGCGTATAAATAAAACAATGTAACTTAATTATAATTAATGATTTCAATTTTTATTCATTGTTCATGAATGTCAATGAAATTGGTTTTTTGGTAAATTTTTTTTAAACTTAAAATCCCAGCCACGCTGTATTTTAACAGTACATTTTTCAAGTGAGATTTAATTTTTGAATTTAGTTTTGAAGACCTGCACAATCATACTTTTTCCACTTATAATAAATGTCTTCGTTCAAAATTTCGTGTATTCTCCGGCACTAGTGGCGAGACCTTTGATAAATAGGTACAGCTTATTTAAATTGTAAATGTAAAGTTCCTTTAGTTCGCCTTTTGATTCGATAAACAAATCGTATTTCCGATTCATTTAGTATACTTTCCGCGTCTTCCATTATTGCTGTAAACACATTGTGATAAGTATTGCAGAACCTACTGAATAACTGGTACAAAGGGAAATTTGCTTTATTCCCAAAAGACAAATGGCTTAATTTGATTTAAACTTTTATTAGCATTATCTACCATTGTTTATTTGGTTGAGGCTTATCTTTGACGAGCTTGTTGATGGAATGGAGGGTTCGCTTTACGAGCTAAAGGTCAAAGATCGCTGTTGGATTAATTCTATTGAAGTTTAAAGTTGACGTGCCTTTCTATTGACCATCTTTTTGGTGGTTGTCCAAGTGATTAATTGTTTAATCTAATAATCATCCTAAATTTATTTCAGAAATATTGGGAATTGAATTTTACGTACAGATTTAAATGAATAATACGGTCATATACATACACCTAAGATAAATCTATTATATACCTAATACCCAATTTACTCAATGTTGTATTTATTGGATGCAATTAATAATTGTGATAGTAATCACGACCATCATGTTCACGAGGCATCCTTACACAAACGATGAATTCATGGTTGATGCATATAATATACGATAATTTATATTTATACAGTTAATTCTTTACATATTTTATGAAATAATTTTTATTATTTAAACACGACTCATATATTGGATGCAGCACATTAGAAACTAATTTGTTATGTAAATTACAGCTATTGTAAAATACTCTATATTTTGATTGTAAAGAGGAAATAAATCTTCGAGGAAAACTTATGAGAATAAGTGTCTGGAGAGTGTCACCTCTGAGCTAACCACGTCATACACTTTTGCATTGCATTTTCAATGACTATCAACAAATCGTAGGGAGGAAATCACTCACGCGTTTCTAAGTCGCAAAATCTATATACTCGTGTATACCTATAACTTTTGCATCATATACATTCGTATCTATCTATCCATACAAACTATAGCGTTTATAACATCTATAATAGTGAGATTTGTGTGTAATTTATATTATTATTTATAGTGTAATTTGATAGAAAGTTGATTATGTGTTTATCTACACCCAGGCTTTAAATCCTCTACTAAAGAATCTAAAACAGTTATGTGCTAATAACCATAATATCATCCAAAGGAGTGTTGTAATGAAAACGGATGATGTAATTTTGTACTGAATTTCAGTTACTAGGACTGGTTTTTTTAATGTTAGCAGTAAGCTAACTGTTTCAGAATATTTTTTAGAGGATTCATATTATGGGTGTAGATAAAGACTTGTATGCAACTGTTGATAATAAGTATTAAAACATTCATTTCATCATGATAATCCCACATTAATGATTTAATACCCCTTATTGTACAACAGTTGCATAAATAACTATGACGTGTACACCAGCAGTTATGCTGTCTCACAACCTTTTGTGAGAGGCGAATAAATGACCTCTATTTTCGACGGACTTGATATATTATTATATTCCATTTTTATCGACCCTATTATGTAAACTCTTACAATTTATTTACTTGTCTAGTACCCATATAGTATATCAATGATCTGACTGTGGATAAGATATGCAATAAAATTATTTTCATGCTCTTTATGTGGCCAAACAAGCCCAAAACTGCAATTTTTGTGTCTGTCACATCCACCAAAACAATAAACAACAAAACAAGCAATAAATTTTCTTTACTAAAACAAATAATAAACACTTGAACCTTATCTTGAGAAGCAATTTGACTCAATTAGTTAACACTTCCCAAGCTCTATTAATTCCCATTACTCTATATTTGTTTCGACAAAAATGGCATTTAAATGGCTTCATTATACGACAGAGTAGAGATATAGACGTTCTTATTGTATTAAACTATACTAATACTTTTGTATACTGCTTTGTTTTCGTTGCCTTTTTAATCAAATAAATTCAAAATACTACGTGTCGGTAACAGTGAGTCATACATTGTGCCGTTTGGTGTCGAGACGCTTGGCCCGTGGGGCCCATAGGCGCGGAGAATATACAAAGTACTATCTTCACGCCTCAATAAGGCTACTGGAAGCCCAAGCGCTGGCAGATATCTCGGTCAACGGATCAGCCTAGCTATCCAACACGGAAATGCTGCCAGTATTCTCGGTAAGTTTCCACGTAATGATAGTTTTAATTTTATGTAGTCACATAGTATTGTAAATATAGTTATAAGATTTGTTAAACGAAATAAACACTACATAAATATTCTATACTGTTAACAAAGTAAAAACTGTACATTGAATAGACCTATACTTTTTAATGGCTAGTAAGACGTTTAATAAGTGATTTAAAATCCTACTTTTAATAAATCGAATTTAAATATAAACCATAAATGCTACAACCAGTTAAATACATACCGCATTACATTATATTCATCTTAGATAATTTATACGTCTAGAAAGAGTCTCTTGCTGTTAGACAGCCGAAGAAGAAAAAGAGGCCAGGAATATTAGTTTAGTGTGCGTGACAAGCTACGTCCTAAACTCGCGATTTGTATGACGCTTTGTGTTAGTGTGAGAGGTTAACTGTCAACCTCATTATTCCTGTATTTTCACAGCTATCAAGTAATTTAAGCTGTCAGTCTATTTAAACGTATAAATGCTATAAGGTTGCTTGATTGACAGGAAAGACATAATGATTTTTTTTATTAAAAAAAACATAACATGAATACTATACTTATTTGTTAGTTTTTACTTCCAACCTCCAAATTTTACGCACTATCTATTCTATTCTTCCTACTGTGGCTGCTGTGGTTACTATCTATCTATCTATTACTATTTGTTGTGACGTTTTGACAGCTGTCATAGTCTATCTAGACGTATAAATCATCAAAGATATTCATGATATTAAATTTAATTATATACTTTAGCTTGTAACTTTAAGTGCCTTTCTTTAATCCAAATAGAAAATCTGGGCTAAAGATAAATTATTTTGTAGTTCAGCATTAATAGTTAATAATTCGTAAAGTGAAGTCAATATTATCATAATATTGCTTTACTCCCTTTACTTCAGAATTCAACAAACAGAATTCCCATTCCAACTTCTGATCTCGAGCGCAGATAAAACAGACATGCACTGAATTTCACTTTTTAGCTTTTATGTTCGATGTAAATTAAACTTTACGTATTTTGTTTCGAATCCTCACTGATTTGTTTTTAGATGTTACATTTATTTCCAGATGCATTTTACGTTTTACTAGTTGGCTGTGCGTTGAGGCAGATCTGAATATTAACTGCAAAGAGGATCTGAATACTATGTAATAAGAGGCGGGGCTGCCTTAATAAAAATTGAAATTTAGTTTTGTATAAAAAGTTATACCCTAAAATCAACCAAGAATGTGCGAAATGCTTACAAAATATAGACATTTTGCTTAAGATTGGCTCATTCGAACGTAAAACGTTTCCCACGTTTATTAGCAAGGTACGAAGACAAACAAGACAGTAACACCACGGCAACCCGCTCAATGCCTGGTCAGGAGTGTAGTGCCTTTCCGACGCCCACATTGCAGGCCACCAGTGAGTCGCCGCGTTTGGCACTACTAGCAGATTGGAATAGGATGCGTTCCTTTCTTCCATCCTACCCTTGGGACAAGGTTTGTTTCCCTTCGGTTGATCCTAGTGCCTGCGCCGTTTCAGAAACCGATGTGATACTACAGGGCATGAATATTTCTATACCAAGCTCTTTAGTATCGATCGGTGACAGTTCACAGCCCTGGTTCGATGCGTAAGTTAAAGCAGCATCTGACTGCAAAAAACTGGCGTACCGAACTTGAGTTACAGCACTGGGCTGAACCCGAACTACAAAGTTTTAAAGAGGAAATATAACCGTGCCTTCACATATTTTAAGCAGCAAATCACCCGTGCGAAATCGAAGCACGTCGTCAAAATCGGCGAGCAGCTTTCCAGTTACCCGACCGGAACACGCAAGTTCTGGTCGTTGTCGAAAGATGTTTTTGGTCACTTCAACCAGCCGTCTCTGCCGCCGTTGCACCTGAGCAATGACACCCTGGCCCACACTGCAAGAGAGAAAGCCGACCGCCGACCATCCTGCGATGTCAGAGCTATATGCCTGAAGTACAGTTCAGACGGAAAACCGTTAGGCTAGCTTTATTTTCATTGGACGTCAACGACGTTGGAAGTCGAGCGGGCCGGATAGCATTTCTCAAATCGTGCTTAGAACGTGTGCCCCTGAGTTATCACCCTTGCACTCATATACAAAAGGCGTAGTCCCTGACTCATGGAAGTCAGCCCTTGTCCATCAGCAAACTACAGGCTTATAGCTATAACCTCCCTGCTCCCAAATCATGGAGAGCATAATAAACCGCCAGCTCTTTGTTTGCCTAGAGGGTCACGAGTTGATCAACGATCGACAGTATGGCTTTCGCCATGGTCGTTTGGCAGGTGATCTTCTGGTATACCTAACACAAAGATGGGCGAAGGCTATCGAAAGCAAGGGGAAAGGCCTGGCATAGCGAAGGCCTTTGATCGTGTATGGTTCAAGGCGCTTCTCGCAAAACTTCCATTTTTGGGCTTCCCAAGAGCTTATGCAAGTGCACCTCCAGATTCCTCACTGGGCGCAGCATACAGGTCATTATCGACGGCTATTGCTCGAATACCAAGCCCGTGAACGCTGGAGTGTCCCAAGGCTGTGTGCTATCTCCCACACTATTTCTTCTGCATATCAATGATATGTTGGACACCTCCAACATAAATTACCATGTAGACGACAGCATGGGCGATGCAGTTTACACGGGCCATGCAGGTCTCTCTAGGGAAATCGTCGACCAGTGCCGGGTGAAACTTGTGTCTTCTATCGAGTCCTCTCTTGAGAATGTCGCGGAATGGGGTAAATTGAATCTTGTCCAATTTAACCCCCAGAATCGTATCACAGCTCTTCAACAACACTTCCCTTACAGCCTCGCCGGCCAGCCAGACGACACTAAATTGGAATTATGGGTCTCGAAATCTCGAGCGATTGCCAATTCCGCCGCCATCTGGAGAACAAAGCTAAATTTAATTCGAAGAAACTGGGCGTCATAAATAGAGCACGGCAATACTTCAAGCCGGCCCACATTCTAGTGTTATACAAAGCACAGGTCCGGCCATATATGAAGTATTGCTGTCATCTCTGGTCTGGCGCACCCCAGTATCAGTTCGGTTTATTTAACGGCGTGCAACGCAGCTTCTGGAATGGTTGGGGACCAAGTGCTCTGTAAACGGCTGTATCACTTGGCGTTTCGTAGAGACATCGCTTCATTGTGTGTTCTCTACCGCATTTATCACGGTGAGTGTTTTAAAGAGCTGTTTCACCTGATTCCAGCCGCTGAATTCCACCTTCGTACGTCACGCCACAACTTAGGGTATCATCCCCACCATCTGGATGTGTGGCGGTCCTTCAGAGTGCGGTTTTCAAGGAGTTATCAATTATCCATGTACTACAAAGCTGATGAATGAACTTCCTTGTACGGTGTTTCTGGGAGGATACGACATGGGTATCGAAAAAAATCGCGTACACCTTCATTTAAGGCCGGCAAAGCTACTGTGATTCCTCTGGTGTTGCAAGAAAATGTGGGCGGCAGTGATCACTTAACACCAGGTGATCCGTACGCTCGTTTGTCCTCCTTTTCCATTAAATAAAATGCAATGTTTCAAGTCAACAATAACTTCTTTTTCCATAAAAATTCGGTGACAATAATATACGAATATTCATTTATGTAAGAAAATGAGGCAATTTGCGCCTTCTTTAACTGTAAACATTCATGCATTCAAAGTTAAATTTTTGTGTCCAATAAAAAGATTTTCTGTCACACATTTATAAATAATTGCAAGTTCTTCAGAAACGTATATCTTCAAAGGAGACAGTGAAACAGACACGAACAAACTAAAAGGAGCATCATATTTAACTCTTCCAGCTAAAAGTTATCTCGCTGCAAAAGTTTTCAATTCTAAAATTTTGGGCACGTATGTACGACATAAATTTTTGTTACGCTAGAGATATATCATGAATGCGTAGAAATTTTATTAAACAAAATGCTTTTAGAATTAAATTGTAAGCAAATAATATAAATAATGGTATTCTGTTTATTTTTTATATAAGACTACAAGTTTATGAAATGGAACCAAAAATTGGGAGTTAAAGATCTAAGAATTAGAAATTCATCGATAAACTATCACTTAAATATATATATTCTGTCAATACTTCGCACTTAATAAAAGATCACACTAAATTAATCTAGTAAAACTAAAAAAGATTGTACATCCCAAACATCGTCTATGCGCGTTATCTTGTATAAACAAAATAACTTATATCGCAAACGTCAGACAATTTCAGGAAACTTTTATTTATTATATTTTATTAAAAGTAGTAATAAGTAAACATATTTAAAAATAAGGTAAATAAATAAAAATACAAAAGTAGTAATAAATCAACAAATACACTTGGAGATATTCAAAAATATTACTAAGCAAATTGAAAAATTTTTTTAAAAACTATTTTAAGGCCATTTAATTATAACTGTTAAAAATGCGTACTATATCCTCGTCCTCACTCTTCAGAGCCTCACACCTCCATCAAGTTAAACTGCGGAAAAACGCACCTGAGAAATAATTACTATTAATAAACAACTTGAAGTTCTGATTAAATTTAAAAGGATTATCATGTAGCTTCTTTTGATCTATGATACAAATATGGCTAGAAAGTAATATCATACAATTAAACTTATATTAAATAATAAGTTATTAAGCCTGAGGGCGGTTGCTCTATTCCCAATCTGTGGTATCATTAAGAAAGTCATTTATGTTATAGTAACCTTTACCACACAAACGTTTTTTAACAATTCTTTTGAATTTCGTAATACATTTGTTTTGAACAGTATCTGGGATCTTGTTGTAAAAGCACATACATCGCCCCACAAAAGACTTACTAACTCGACTTAGCCGAGTAGGCAATAGGCAGACTGTTTCATATATTAACATTATGGTTAAGACTGTTTCTAGCAAATTCACTCATGTACCTATGTACATATATAACAATAATATCGTCGGTTTACTGCAAGAACTCATTATCTGACAATAACAGAACTATGAATTAAGCCACTTTTAGTATTAGTAATATTGTTTTCCATATCACCATCCTAAATATGATTATGTTAAAGATGAGTAAAATACTATTATATTGCTGAATATATTTATTATTTAAATCAAGCCAGTTTTCTAAATATTAACAAGTCATAATTTAAAAAAAATGTGAAGTTAATGAGTTTTTGCCATTGGGCCTTTGAGCGAGGTTTGAATTAAGTATTTCTTAAAATAGAAGTCTATTTTAAAAAAAATATTCAAGTTAACGTACCATTATTTTCCTGCTCTGTATTACCCATCGTTATATCATATACACAAAATATACACTTTTAAATCCCTTCTCAAAGTGTTCAAACTTCGTTACATAAATTAAACACAACTCAGAGTATTGGTTAACTATCTCTAGTTTCGAACTTGTTAATGCACTTGTAATTTTCTGAGCTTAACAGTTTCAGCACAGTCTTTTATTTTATGATAATATTTAGACAGACATTACAGACAGTTTCTCAAAGAAAAAATTAATAAAATAAATATTATGTCTGTTCATTGTCAGTACATCTATGAACATTTAATGTACGTTCACAAAAATCGTCACCTTTTTGCTCAACTTCCTGTTTGCTCACGTTGCCATATGGCAACAGCATGAGACCACCGTGTAGTACGCTGTTATGAAGTTAGCACACAAGTCATTAATAGTGATTTTCATTATTATAACACTAAAAATAAGGGATTGCTTGTTACTAATTCTAGTATGCTTCATAAGATACATAACTGCTTTAAAAGTAAATGTATGCACTTTTATAATAAAGTCACAGCCACTGTTCAGGCATTATCAATAAATAAATATCAATGTTTTATTAAAAAATGAAACTGTCGTAAATCCTTCAGCTGAATATCTAAGTGAACCGACAGCCTGGGACTAGATTATGATTATGTTATAGCAATAGCAATGACAGTACAATTACAGTATATTACATTAAAAAGAGCGCAAAAAAGAATGCGGGGATAGTTTCTTGAGCCGCTTCTTCTCTCTCAGAGCGCCATTTGTTTCCGAAGTGGTAGTAGTATCTAGTATATTAGAAATGACATCAAAGCTTTGGAATGAGCTGCGCGGTGTTTCCCGGACGATACGACATGGGTACCTTCATAAAAATCGCGTACTTCTTTCTTAAGCCGGCAACGCTCCTGCGAATCATCAGGTGGCACGTTTGTACGGGTTCGTTTGTTCTCCTTTCCATAAAAAAAAAAAACTATTAAATTTTAACAATAAAACCTGAACATAAAACATTGACTTTAAAAATTTATTTGAAATTAAATACTCACTAACCTATCAAATTTCTAATTAGTTAATACGCAGATTGAAGCAAAATAATTTTATCATTAAATTATTCTGATGTAATATGTAACTCAGACGTGCTAACACCGACAGCTAAGTATGCTTCCTTTCCCCACCTCAAAGCCTCTTCCCACTTATATCGCCTATAAATTTTGAACTTATGGACTTTTTACTTATCTACTACGCTATGCTACTAATACTACCCTCAAACGATCAAATTCAGTGCGAGGTAGTTTATGTACCCATATACTATTAAGTTATACATTAGTTTAGGTAGGTATCAAACAGACGAGAATAATTGTTAATCAACCACCCCTACCTTAATTTAGTTTAAATTTAATTGCAAAAAAGTAATAAGAGACTTACTTAAGGATCGCCTTTCAGAAATAATAGGCAAGTACGGCTAGTGGAGTCACCAGTGGGAGGGATCCTTTGCCCAGGATGCCGGCTAGATTATAGATACCACAACAGCGCCTATTTCTGCCCTGAAACAGTAATGTGTAAGCATTATTTTGTTTCGGTCTGAAAGGCGCCGTAGCTAGTGAAATTACTGGGCAAATGAGACTTAAGATCTTATGTCTCAAGGTGACGAGCGCAATTGTAGTGCCGCTCATAATTTTTGGGTCTTGCAAGAATCCTGAGCGGCACTGCATTGTAATGGGCAGGGCGTATCCATTACCATCATCTGAACGTCCCGCTCGTCTTGTCTCTTAATTGTCATAAAAAATAGTAACCAGTACTAACTATTCCAAAATAAAGCCAAACATGTATAATAAAAGTTTTATCCACGTAAATCCGGATTGAAGTTTTAATCCGCTAACGTCCACTGCGTTCTGTTTTTAACCCAAAGTTGAACTGTGCATTTGTCGTAGCTCAAGCGAATTGGTGCCTTAATTATTTATCACTAATTCACGATAGGTAGCTCAGTTAAATTTTAAATGTCACTCCAATGACTTAATTTCTTTGAAAGACCGTCGCACCCCTAAATACATAATGTTTTTATATAAATTATTACATAATAATATAGCCGATTCTCCCTATCTATTAAGTACGGTGTAAAGATGTATTAGATGTTGCCTATGCGAGAGCAGCAGGCCTACAATGAACTCTTATTGCAATTCAATTGACAACCTAAAATGAACTGCTATGCTATTTCGTACCACGACGAGATGGGAGCTATCTAATTTAGGTTGACGTCAAATGAACTGATTAAATCGCAATGATGTCAATTGAATGTCATAAATGATGTCAATTGAATCGTAAACTGATTTAATTCGTTCAATCATTCGTACTGTTATACCCTTAGAATGTAGGGCATAAGGCTAATTAAGCATTTAATATTGATTAGTCAATATTTTGTTTACTATATATACCACGACCTAACGGGAGCAAGGGAAGTACTTAGTCACTCAATCGCCGGTCTTCTATCCTAATAAACTTGTTATATTTAAAGTACTTATTCTACCAAATCTATATTCTCTGTATCTTTTCCACTGTTTCTTTGATAATTGTATTTGTGTGATATAAACATTTTTTTTTAAAAAGGGAGATTTTCCTTTCATAACTTCTGTTACCACGAGGTAACAGTTCAACCTAAACTGGATTGCTTAAGTGTCAAAGTGAGTGATTCGAAAAAAGTTGCTTTTTCCTTAGAGAAAAGTGAATCGTGTTGTTAGTAACTTTTAAAAAATAGTAAAAATGAGATGAGAATACTATATTGGACTTGACTTTGACTATGAAAACACCTAAGCAAACATTTAATTTGTTATTCAAAGAACTCTATTTATTTATAATACTATTATTTAATAAGTACAAAAAAGGGCTGAATGGTTTATAATTTGACGATATATAGCGCAATTTAAAAATATATTTTTAGTATTTTCTACGCAAAAAAACGGTAAAACCTTAGGTTTTTAAAAATTTTAGGTTTCGAAACGCAACACATGGTTCGAGTAAGAAA
This sequence comes from Leptidea sinapis, assembly GCF_905404315.1. Classification (NCBI taxonomy): domain Eukaryota; kingdom Metazoa; phylum Arthropoda; class Insecta; order Lepidoptera; family Pieridae; genus Leptidea; species Leptidea sinapis. Next base: position 8,251,809 of record NC_066301.1, read on the forward strand.
GACAAAATTTTGCAACGACTGTAGAGCGTCATCTCTTTCTCACACCGCGGACCACAGACATATTTATTTCTTCATAAGCGATCCAAACGCCATTCAGTAAAAAGCACTTCATCGTACGAATTTTAGTGATTCAGTTTAGGTACCTAAACTAAACTGCATCGGAATCGCATGTAGCTGTTATAAAAAAGTATACAGTCATATGACATATTTCATGAAAACTTAACTGTTTTCAGATCGCTTGATTGTGATAATTTAAAGAAATTACAGATTTTTTTTAACTGCATTATTATTTATATACATATATATATGTTTTTGAATCCTTAACTCATTGTATTATTATATAATAGGAGTGTAACTTAGTGATTATTTGTCAATTTGTATTACTTTTGATTAGTGGTTTTTATTAGTTACCTTTTAACTAAAAGTGAAGTATAATTTTTGGAAACTTCACCGTTGAAAGTGTGAGTTTTAAGTTTTGTTAATATTTATTATTGTAACACTATTTGTTTCCTATACGTGAATAATGATGAAATATAAATAAATTATTAAAAATGATTCTTAAATAAACTAAACTCCGAAATAAAGTTAAAGTTAATGTTAAAATTAACATAAATAAACTTATTTTCACAATCATATTATATAATGCAAGATTTATGAGTAGTTAAGAAAATAAAATTCCATTTATTGACTTGATTATAACTGTGAACATAAGTCGCACGTTACGAATTTAAATGATGAAATATTACATTCAGGAAAATAAGTGTGTGCGTGTATTCGTTACGCGTTATATAATAATTTATATATAATTCACTTTATATTCATATTATTTTACTTTCATATTTTAAAATTTTCACTCATTAAATAGAAAAAATTGAGAATAAGAAGTTGAAGGTTAGATTATTATTAGCACAAATCGATATAACGTTGTTATTGAATATTAACGAATATGGCTGTATGGGCTCGAACACCTTGCCTATCCTAATAATGGACGAAGAAAACAATATAATTCACAAATGTTGCAAACGAAAATTTATAAACAGTATAGTACGCATCTAGGGCGAAAAGTAGGTCATTCTCACCCGCGGAATATTGACACCCGAGCCGAAGGCGAGGTTGAAAATCTCGGGTGGTCTCCTACTTATCTCATTTGGTGCGTATACGATTTTTTTTCCCACCAGGATGATAAGCTCTCTTTTAGCCCCAGCAAGACGACTTTTGTCCCACGTACCAGGGCCTTAAAGACAGTTTTTCATTGTGGTGGGGAAAAAAAAACTTTTTATTTGAGATTATCAAAACTTGCTTCTGCTAATTTGAAACAATTTTTTAAAACCATTAAATTAGTCGGTCCTTCCATCAGAAAAATATTCTAAGTTACCCCAAAGCGGCGGCTAAACAAGTTTTACTTCTATAAATAACGTTACTTTTCGAAAAATAAAAATATGTTATAACTCAGTATAATGTTTTCTTTAAATTTGTAATACTCGCTTATCTGTATAAGCGACAATTTTTTTTATGAAAATAACAGACGTGACGAGCAGGACCTTAAGTTGGTGGTAATTGATACGCCCTGCCAAATGCACAATTCAGTGCCGCTCAGGATTTTTGAAAAATGCAAAAATTCTGAGCGATAATACAATTGCGTTCGTCACCTTGACACATAAGATGTTAAGTCTCATTTGCCCAGTATTTCACTAGCTACGGCGCCCTTCAGACCGCAACACAATAATGTTTACACATTACTGCTTCACGGTAGAAATAGGCGCCGTTGTGGTACCCATAATCTAGCCAGCATCCTGTGCAAAGGAGCTTCCCACTGGTAATCCTCTCATGTGACCAATGATATTTCAGGGAAATATGTGATACAATATTCCCATAAAATTTTAAATATTATTACGTACATTTTTTAATGAATTTCTCTATAAATGAAGTGTAGATCATGACCGCAACACTTCGTAAGTTAAAGCGCAAGCGCCGAGTTATGTATCGGGCGTCGGGAATTAAGTTTTTAAAAAGCACTTTATTTAACAATATTTAATGTTACTCACAGGTAAATTGGAACAAGACTGATTAAACAATATTATAATCAAACTAAAGAAATCTATAAGACAATGGGTGCTCGATCAGCACTACGTCGGGGTACGGGGTCGCAACGTATGCAGGTTTAGCCGTCCTGGCCCTGCGTAACTCCTCCCTCCTTAAGCTGGAAGCTGACCCGGCAGCTTCTCACAGTGTCCTGACTGTGTTGTACAGCGGTGTCCTTGGCTGCATGCGACTTCCTCCAGCTAATGATCCTTGTGACTCCAACAGCAATCAGCAAGCCATATAGGATAAGGGTAGTCCAACTTGGTGTTGCCATCATGGTGGTCCAGTGTGGTTCCTCTGTGACAGATATGTCTTGGGCTGTCTCCAGAAGGTGCTGCAGGTTGTCCAGTTCTATATTTTCCAATTTTATATGATACTATACTGGTACACTCTTTTCAATATTTTTAGGCAGTGGAACAACTTCATTAAATGTAATTTCTTTGCGGTTTGAGTTCAATGTTTTATTCAATATCTCAGCTTGGCATTCCTCTGTAAGGTAGGAATGTTCCTGAAGCCTTTTTGTAATTAGATTTTGCTAAACACTTGATGTGGATGACTGTTTCTTCTCTCACGACAATTATCCAAGTATTGTCCTTGATCCTCTGCACTATACTTTTATTAATCTGCATTTTCGAGGATGTACAGTTTGACGTGCGGTGTTGAATTCGCGATATAATACAATTCAAATTCAAATTCAAATATTTTTATTCAAAATAGGATTTATAATCACTTATTGAACGTCAAAATCTACCACCCATTCAAAAGAGACTGCCTCAGACCTGAGAAGAATGGGCGCAAGAAACTCAGCGGGCTTTTTTTTATATAAAATATGGATTACAATGTAATATCGTACAATAAACATTAATAATTAAAGAGCCTGAGGGTGTTCGCTTTAATCCCAGTCCGTGGGGTCACCAAGAAAATCGTTTATGCTATAATAACCTTTCCCACACAAACGTTTTTTAACAATTCTTTTAAATTTCGTAACACATTTGTTTTGTACATTTTCTGGGATCATATTGTATAAGCATATACATCGCCCAACAAAAGACTTACTAACTCGACCCAACCGAGTAGTAGGCATAACAAGTTTATGTTTGTTCCTCGTGTTAACATTATGAATGAATCTTCTGATGCCCTCGTGGATGCTGTGTTGGACATCTCGCAGAGCTGCGTGTTTCCGTTGATTGTTCTGCATTTGCCTTCCAGGTATTCGTACTCATCGCTACCAAGTGCTAGGTATTTGGATTTTGGAATAATAGTTAGGTTTTACGAGTTAGGGATGGAGTACATGTGGATGAGGTCAAAAATATTAGAATCAATGGAAGGGATTTCTAAGATAAAAGTCAAAGAATGATCCGTACTATATGATTTTACTTTTATAGATTTTTCCAACTCATGAATCTTATTTAAACTTATATCTGCTACTGGCAAAAACTTATGTTTTTTATGAATTATTGAAATTTCATTTAAAAGATTATATGGACTTATAATACTAGGGTGCATTACACCTAATTGCGCAAAAGTCATTGCGTCTTCTAAAATTTTTAATCTATCTAATATAATTTGTAGGCTAAAATCTATTTCTACGTATATTTCAAAGAAATGTAAATGGTTGGCAATCTTATCGCTAATCCGTGATTGATTTTGGATGGTTAGAAGCAATTTATTTTGATTTAAATTTATTTTCTCAATTTGATGGCTAAATTCTTTAATGGTATTTTCGGCAAGTATCAGGGATTTGCCCTGGATGCTTGCGATATTATTTACTTTATTATTAATATTAGAAATTTCTGCTTCGAATTTAAGTGCATCATCGTTATCCAAATTTCCTGTAATTGATTTTAATATAGAGCCTAAACCATTTACAAGGCATCTCTTCCTTCTATTTGTGTGTGGAATAATAAAACTAATTTTCTTACTTATAAGAGATAAACTAAGTACTATTTGATCTTTATACGATCTATGTCTGTCTCCAATTGATGTATATTTTTCGGCAGCTTTAACACTTTCGAATAAAGATAAAAGTTTAATTGATGTTAAATGTAGGTACGTGACATTATAGACACATGCAAGATTAAAATAATCGACTTGTCGTAGTACTTGACCCTGTTTGAGCAAAAGGATTCCGTTCTCATCATTTATAGGGACAAGCGTTACGTCGGCGGTTGTTGTGAGCACGATTGCTCCTGAGATGAGGATCCTGAAACAAGATGAGGTCTTCGTAGAAGCTTGAAGTGTACTCTGATAGATTTTGAGTTAGGGTGGTTACCTATAATCTCCGCTACGTTATTAGGGTGAAGATGAATAATTTTATACGGACCTTTAAATACGGACTTAGTTTTATCATTTCTTGCTGTCTTGGCTACTTGCTTATAAACTATTTCACCTACCTTGAGCGCAATTTCTTCGGCGTTTTGGTTGCGCTTGGCGATGACAGCCTCCTTGTTCTTTGACATATGAGCTGCTATGTATTCTTGTACGGCTTCGGTGTTCATCTTGTGTTTTATTACATAATCCTGGTAAAACTCTTTGGGATAGTAAATTTCTAAAGGGTTTCGTGATGCTGTGTGTCCGAATAGTACTTCATGTGGAGTGTAATTTGTCGCTGAGTGTATAGTGTTATTATACGAAATGAGTGCGTATTTCATTATTGTCTCAGTTGTGTCATCCTTATTTGTCATCTTTTGAATTCTAATTATTTCTGAAAGAGTTGAGTGTAACCGTTCTATTGGTGAATTAGAATTAGGGTTATACGGTGTTGTGAAGTGTATATGAATATTGTGTAATGCACAAATTTCTTTGATTACATCATTATCAAACTTTGTGGCTGAGTCTGTTGTGATTTGGTGTGGAAGTCCCAATGTCGATATGACTTGTAACAGTGCGTCTGCTACGTGAACACTGCTACATGCACTGATGGGAATAGCTTGAGCAAATTTAGAAAAATTATCGATTATAGTTAGAAATGTAACTCCTCCTGTCGAGTACAGATCCATGTTAAGGTGTTCCATTGGTTTTCTGGGTGTATCGGTTAATGTTAAAGCTGGTTTAAATGGATTTCGTTCATATTTCGCTTTAAGACATATGTCACATTGATTAATATATCTTTGAATCGTAAGTAACATGTTAGGCCAATGGTAATTTCGGTGTAACTGCTTATGCGTCTCTTGAATACCTCGATGGGCTGTTTTTCCTTCGTGCTATTTCTTAATTAATTCTTGTTGTTCATTTTTATTTTAAAGTGACGCGAGTTGTGCATCTTATTAATTTAGGGCCTCTATCGTTAAAGATTGTACTATATACTCTAGAAAAGGCCAAGTATAGCTCTTCATTATAGAAATAGAAAGAAATAGTATGTTCTTTTAAGAAACATATAATTTCCTGTTCCGTATTATTAATTGAAATAAAAACATCTTTGATGACGGTTTTAGAGTTTGTAGAGCGATTATCGACTCTATATTCTAAACCAGGGGTTGATCGTATGTGAAATTGCTTCAATTGTCTGTCTATAGCGTCTGTCAGTATTGGTATGCCTGCATTTTCATTATCAGGTTGGGTATGATTTGTACTTATTAACTGGTTCTCACTAATTGTGACTGCACTCATGCTGTCTGATTCAGCCTGAGAGAGTACAGGTACTGGTAAGTTAATGTGACTTGTGGATGGTTCAGGTTCTTCCACATTGTTTTGGGCTGATCGCTCCATCTCATTTTCTCTCCGTGCATTTTCAAAAATTTTATCTATTATATTATCGTCGTAATTATCATCAAAATTTACAGCTAGGGAATCTATGCTATTATGGAAAATTTTAACCCTAGATAATGCACCTGCATTGGTGTTTTGACGTCCTTTTTTATATATTACATTATAGTCATACTCAACGAGCTTTAGACGCCAGCGAGTTAACTTAGAATTAGGGTCCTTTAATGACATAAGCCAAGTGAGTGGTCTGTGGTCTGTGTAAATTGTAAATTTGTTACCATATAGATAAGGTCTAAAATATTTTGTTGCCCATATAATGGCTAACAATTCTTTTTCAATAGTCGAATAACGCGATTCTGTGTCGGAAAGCGTACGTGATGCGTAGGCTACCGGCTTATCCGATCCCACTTTTCCTTGGGATAAAACTCTGTAGAGAATGCTGTCTTTTCTATATCATTAGGGTGCATTTCCACTTGATGGTACCCACTAGCTAAATCTAATGTTGTAAAGTATTGGGCTCTTCCTAACCTATCAAGTATGTCATGTATATTAGGCAAGGAATACTTATCTTCTACTATTCTATCATTAAGACGTCTATAATCTATAACAAGACGCCACTTAACTTTACCGGACGCATCTGGTTTCTTCGGTACTATATGAGTTGGTCACGACCAAGGTGATATGCTCTCTCTTATGATACCTTGTCGTAATAAGTTATCAATTTGTTTCTTTGTTTCGTCCCGTTGTTTAGGGCTTGTCTGTAGTTACGAACAAAGATAGAGTTGTTATTTGTCAATCTTAGTTCGTGTTTCACAGCATGAGTGAAAGTTAAGGGTATGTGTTCTGAATAGAAAATTTCACGATATTGAATTTCACGATATTCAAAATATGTTATATATTTTTGTTATTTCCCTTTTTTCTTCCTCATTCATGTGGTTTGTACGTATTTGATTTAATTTTTCTTTTAATATTTTGTCCACAACGGATTTACTTTTAATGAATTTATTTTACTTATTTCAAGATTTTCGGATAATTTTTCTAACTTAATATTGGTTACAACTGGGATAAATTTATTTTCGTTATTATAGTTTATAACCGTGGTTCTGAAGGAACCATTTTTTACCGTCACAAAGGCTGCGGGTGACTCTAAGTCTTCCAATAAAGTTTTTCATGTAAATATTGGCCGTCGATGTGATGTGTTTTCACATGAACCAATTTTTCACATTTAGGACCTATTTTAATTTTCCTAATTTGTTTATTTAGGTACATCGGGATATCTACCGCCGATGTGCGCAATATATTTTTATTTAAATCTATTGTACTTTTTAGTGACCTCAATAAGTCACAACCTATAAGACCTCTATATTTAGGATCGAAATCAAATATAAGAAATTTATGACTAAGATTAATATTAAAAATTGGTGGTAAGGGTAGGTTTATTACATAATTATGACGAGAACCGCTATGAGCCGTTGATATTTCAAAGGGTTCACATTCCACATAAGGTTCGTAATACGTATTAAAATTAGCATCTGATGCAATTACACTTCGGCTTGCTCCAGTGTCAATAAGAAACTTACCTCCTAATTCGGGTATTTCTATGTAAGGGAGGTGATCCCTGACCAACAAGTTTATTTTCACTAGGTCTGGTCTGGCATCTCCTGGGTTTGAGGAAAATCCTGCTGGTGCTCCTCTTCAGGGGTTCCTGTACTACATGATATGGGTACTCACCTTCATTGTAGTTGCTATGGCATTCATTGCCATATAATACTGGTTGACCTTGAGTATAGAAAACGTTCTGAGCAGCATGCTGGGGCGTATCCGGTTTACTCACGGACCGCATAGTAACATCGGAACTTATTTTAGGTGTTACCTGTCTTTGAGGTACATTAAATTACCTAAAATTCGAGCTGTTACTATTCCTAAAATTACCTGAGTTTCTCTTAAAATTAGGTGTAGGGGTATAGACATATTTTGACGATTTACGATATTTGAAGGCTGGTGGTGCTGAGGTTGCGTCCCTATTTAATTCCTTGATGGAATATTCCGCTGTTGCGAAACTCTAGGGGCATCCTTTTGCTTAAAATGGGAAGTAGGTGACCCGTTATAAAAAGGTTTACTGTGGACGAGCCTAGCCTCTTCCTGCCTTGCTGCCATAATTGCTGACTCTAATGTTAAAGGTTTACTTATTCAAACTCCTAATGAAACATTGATGTCTAATTGATTGGTATATTGCTCTCACGAACGGTCTCCGTGTTTACCAAGCGAGTAAAGAGTATCTAACAACTCACGGAGTCGTTTGCCATATGTCTCCGCATCTTCGAATTTATTCCTACGGGTCCGCGTGATCTCTTGCATCACCTGGATTTCGTTGCGCGGTTCTCCTAAACGTCTTATTAGAGCATTTTTAATGGAGTCCCACGTTATTAACGACTCTTCTTGGCTATCGCATCAATAGCGACACCTCCTTACTTACTTTTTAATAAACATATAAATGCCGGGTGAACCCGGGAAGGTTTACTTAAAAGTTGTATAATATTCTCTACTTCTCTAATATAAAAGTTTAATAACTTTGGGTTCCCATCATACCGTGGTAATAAATCGACAAGGAATTTAAAATCCTTTGACAAGACAAAGACATTGCGTTTCGGATTACACTATTGTTCTAATACTCGGTAATTATCACCTAGATACACCTTTCTTGTCACTAAGTAAGTGTAACCCGTTATTTAGCGATATTAGCTGTACGCAACGATCTTTAACTTTTATAATAAAATATATATAATACTAGGACAGTAGATATAGCAGGATACTTGAATAGCGAGAGTACTCACCAAATCAGCATCTGCATCTGCTGTCGAGTCTTGCCCAGCGCGTGAATTCCCAATGTTCCGGGTCTCCGTGCGCGTTGATGATGATGTCCCAACGACCGACGAGGTTTTTTAATTCCTGCGGTTAAGCGGCTCGAAAACCACAGCTACTTTACACTCGGAAGATTTTATACCGACGAAAAGAAGCTACCGCGAGACTATTCGACTGCGCCAGTTATGTATCGGGCGTCGGGAATTAAGTTTTTAAGAAGCACTTTATTTAACAATATTTAATGTTACTCACAAGTAAATTGGAACAAGACTGATTAAACAATATTATAATCAAACTAAAGAAATCTATAAGACAATGGGTGCTCGATTAGCACTACGTCGGGGTACGGGGTGGCAACGTATGCAGGTTTAGCCCTGTTGGGCCTGCGTAACTGCCGACAGGTTCTTTTTGCCACCTCCCTCGCGTCCCGCGATTAGCGCGATATCCATGTCCGCGCGATAACCATGAGTTGCGTAATTAATCATTTAACTTTGGATTAAGTTTAGTAAGTAGCCAATTTTTTTTTTATTAAATCAAATCTGATTTTATAATAATTAATAAAAACATCGGTATAATATCGGAAGAAATATGATATAAAATGGAACCGGAATTAAATTTTCGTCTTCCAATGAGTATTAAATCAGTTTTCACAACCTAACCTGCCATGTCCGATACAACTATTTAACCGACAGACTATTAAGGTAAATACAATAGAACTTTAGACTTTAAGCGCTTAAATAATCTGCTAAAAAGCTAGTTAGGTCAGAATGATTTACACTCTTCATGAAGTAGATAATTTTTACAAAATGAGTGGCTTATTTCCACAGCTTCAAAGAGCCTTAGTGTTCTTTTGTTCTGCTAATTTCAGTACTTGTCTTTTTATAGATTGCTACTCTGTTCGAATATTGTAAATTAAAGTTAACTTAAATTCGATGATTGCCATTATGTTCAAACACGATGTGATGTGATTTATATTATAGAGATACAGTTACCACTGCTATTAAAGCCTGTATTATAAGTATTTAATCTTTTTTCCATGCTAGCATTGAGCCAATGAACATAGTGATATGGGCGTACCCAATAAATCATTATTAACCGACTTCAAAAAAGGAGGAGGGTTTCAATTCGACGGTATTTTATTTATGTTTGTTACCTCAGAACCTTCGACTGGGTGAACCGATTTGGATGATTCTTTTTTTGTTTGAAAGCTGGTGCTTACCATGAGAATACTATAAAAATCATAAATTTGCATTAAGTATGTGCGCGACAAATGGACGAATAACTCAATATCACGCAACCAATTTTGATTATTCTTTTTTTATTGGGAGGATTTGCTTGGATAGTTTAATGACAGTAGAGTGAGATTCAGACTACGGTATCCATGACAAAGTAACGGAACTCTTCAATTCTTTGGAACAAATCAGCGATACTCAGCCGAATCTTTAATAATAATATGGTATTCGGATATTTCAGTCACCTACCGTATCATTATGGTCAAGGAATTGACGGAGGCGATCTGTGGGAAAATTTCAAACTGTCTGTAATTAAACTGCAATGTGCTTACATTCATTGTTGCATTGTAAAATTTGTTAGGTCTATACATATTCAGACAAATTAGTTGGTGTACTTCAGATTTACTAAAAATAAAAAAATAAATTTAATAATAAAACAACTGACTTCAAAAAAACTATACCAAAATAATAGACACGTCGCGCGTGCTACACAAGCACATCTCAGTACATAATAATTTCTTAAGACTCTTGCACTTACAATACCATTAAATATTATTTATTCTTAAAGCGCAGTATCGATCAAATAACTTTTTATTTAGAAGCTGTGAATAGTGGTAATATTGAAATTGATTTATTTGCTAGTAACATAAAAAGTTACAAGATGTGCACTTTAAAAAAAAAAATCTTTAGATATAATTTTGATAAAGTTAGAAATAACTTCAGTTTTTCCATATGTGGTAGCTTTTAATTGGCCTTACGTTTATTCACATGTTTTAACTGTATTGCGTTTGTGGCTCTAAGCTTCCATAATAAAATAAAATAGAATAATGCTTGCTTAATACTGGTTGACGGTAGAAAAAGTTTATGGTATCCATGTAGCCGGTTTGTGCGCACATGCAGAAGCAGAAGTTACTTGATATTTCAGAAGCTTCAAGAAGAGAAGGAGCATTTTGATCATTGGATCTATCGGGCCCCCTACATGTGCAGTCTTACGTGTGTAAGTTGAGGCAATATATAGAGATTAAGCTGCTCTTACTTAGACGATGTAACGCTCTACTCAAATCACACCCTCAAAACCTAAAGCGCTTCAGAGGCGGAGAATCACATTGGGTTTAATTGAGTTAGGTCATCTACGTGGAGTGTGTTGGCTTTGACGCATCTCGCTTTCACCTCGCACTTCATAAGGATCTTTAGTTTTTTATTTATTTTAAGGAACATAAAAGATAATACTTGTTGGGTTTATGTGGAGTGCCGTGCGTTCTACATTGCGACATTACAACAAAAAATTAATTAATAACAATAGAAAAAACAAAATATACTATATAACAAATATAAGCAACAGAAACAATCATGAACCAACACGTATAATTAAAATGGTGTTAAAAATTGTTGTAAAAATTGGCTTCTTAGTTGGCTAGATGCCCTCGTAGCCGGTAATATCCAGACAGATGTATCAATCAGACATTCAATAACTAGCTATATTGTTTTTATTTGTAAAATCTTACCGTTCGGTTGCTCGATATTTTTTTTGAGAGAGAAATTAATGTCAGGATGATTTGTGGCTTAAATACTACTGTATTATTGAGATATTTATGCAAATTCTTATCTCATAATAATTAAACTTCATTTATGACATTTTTTTGTTCACAACAACGACACAAAACAAGATCTGCTACAAATCACCTATTTTCATTAATGCTTGTGATAATTTTGACAATTTTTTTTAAATTGGTTTCAATTTCATTATTGTTGTAAAATAAAACAAGCACGTATGACTCACTGTTGAATTCTTAAGGTAGGGTTCTTCTTCTTCTTCGTTACACCCTTGGTGTCGTGGTTTATCACGAAATGAAGTCTTTTAGGGCAGATGTGATTCGCCCTAGGACCACTCACAGCAGACATATAATTTGGTCGGACCATCACATGAGCGACCTTCCTCGCCCTCTGATACCCTCCACTTTGACCTACACGACAAGGCGCTAAATGGACTCACTCTTGCGCTGTGAGACGTGTCCGAAGAACTTATGATTGCGACTCTGTACAAACACCGAAAGGCGTTGCTTTAAGCCAAATTCTTGGAGAATGGAGACGTTGGTGCGAACCTTGGTCCATGAAACTCCTAGCATTCTCCTCCAGCATCAGGTAGGGTTAAAAAGGATGATTCAATGTTTCACGTCGTAGTCCAACTAGAATATAATATGATGTTCGTACCGATGACGTTTTAACATGCTTAGCATTGGGTACAGCTGAAAAGGGCATGACGACTTATTCGAAAGTAGCCACATAATATATTCTCTTGTATCACAAGAATAATAATAACACGAGAGTTGGCCTACGAGTATTGGAGCGGTATATAACTGCGTTAGTAATGTCATATTTACATCAATTCTGAGGAGCTGTCTCTTCGGTACTCTGCCAGCGAAAATGCTGTAGAAAATGCTTAGTGAAATGACATCACAATGTTCACACAGTACTGGATCTACGTAAAATGGTCCGAGCTCGTAATAAGGTGTACCAAACCAGAGGAGACAACAATACGTCACATGTGGCAATACCTGTATATTTAATAAATTCAATTTAGACACACTTCATTTATGATGTCATTTTTGATAGAGTCAATACTTTACTTTTACCAGAGGGAGGCACCTTTGCACAGGACGCCAGCTAGATCATGGGGTCACAACGGCGCCAATTTCTGTCGTGAAGCAGTAATGTGTAAGCATTATTGTGTTTCGGTCTGAAGGCCACCGTAACTAGTGAAATTATTGGATAAATGAGACAAGATCTTATGTCTTAAGGTGACGAGCGCAGTTGTAGTGCCGCTCAGAATTTTCGGGTTTTTCAAGAATCCCGAGCGAGACTGCATTGTAATTGGCAGGTCGTATCAATTACCATCACCACAATTGTCATTAAGAAAAGACTATTTCCTCTCACACATTGTGAACATTAAATCTCTGAGTAGTCTTTAAGACTGCAGTTCACATCAAGCTTTCTCCCAGTTTTAATTCTTCATCAAAAACTAATTAAAATTTCTCTTTAGTTATATAGGTAAATGCAAGCAATGCGCAATGCGTTAGTAATCTTCCTCTGAAGGGGGGAAACTTTTGGTAAGTTAGGAAATTAGTTTACTAGCAAATTCTCACGTACCAAGCGTTCCAAATAAGACTTAACGGCTTCCAACTTTTATGTTTATAATTAGATTTGCTCTACAAGATACTATATGACACAATGTCGTTTTGTCTGTGACAATAAAGTGCTGCTTTTTTTCAAATTTATTATAATGCCATGGTAAAAATCTAAGCCAGTGAAATGAGTAAGAAACAAAACAGAAAATGATATTTGAGCAGAATTATAAAATTATTTGGATAATAAATTTAAAGTTGGCACTCGTGTTAAAGATGTGTTTCTTAGTTGTAGGTGCTGTATCTTTTTTTATATATGAGGGGGCAAACGGGCAAGAGGCTCACGGGATGGGGAGTGGCGAGGCAACCGTCCTTGGACATCTGCAACATCAGGTGTCAAGAGATGCGTACCCGGTCTTTAAGGTGGGAGTATGCTCTTTTCTTGAAGGGTCCTTAAGTCGTATCGTTTCGGGAAAGCAGCAGCCGGTAATTGATTCAACAAAGTGGCTGTGCGAGTACTCCACGGCCCCCAGACAGTGCGCCGTGGTACTAAATACCTATCATTTAAATATTTATAAGAATAATCTTTCAGTTTAATGACGTAATAAATAAATCAAATCAAATCAAAATCACTTTATTCATGTTTGTGAAGCAAATGAGTGATGCAACAAAATATGATCACACTACTTACTGCGATCATGGCAAAAAATCCACCCAATATATGACAGCCCGGCCCCCAGTCCCCGGCGACCCCACTCGTGGTGGCCACGGTAGCAGCCACATAAGCGACGGGCAGGGGGAGCTAAGAATCCCGGGGTGTAGAAGCGCTACACCAAACGAAGATGACGCAGTATTGGTAGGCCCCCCACAAGATGGACCGACCGAAGATCGCCGTAGAAATCTTTGGACGAGGCCTTTGTCCAGCAGTGGATGTCTTCCGGCTGATGATGATGATGGAACAAATATACTCAAACGTCAAATACTAAATGCCTTACACGAGTAGGGCAAAAAAAAAAGAAAATGTAAATTAATACGTAAAAGTAAGTGTTATTGAGTACAGTAGATGCATGAATCAATCCACACACTCCGTAAATTAATAAAGGTAAAAGTAAAAGGTAATTAAATAACATTATTCGAGCATTTTATTAACAATTATAAAAATAAATATCTATACTCTTAAATAAATAAGTATTAAAACTGTTATGTTTGGATACAAAAAATTAAAGGGTGGTATTCCACTCGTTATATGTCCACGTGAAGACCTTTAAATCCTCATAAAGAGGCTTCCATCAATTTTGATAGCTGATTATTACCTAACATAACTATAAGTAAGTCCTAATAGAATCAATTAATTCAAAAATTATAATAAAATGAGACTACATCGATTAATTCGAATTTATGCTGTATGTGAAAATCCACAAGATGCTTATAATGATAAAAAATAAAATAAACACATTCCATAAAAGTTAGCGTCAATAAAAACTGGCGTAAAGCGTCACATCTGCCAACATTGTTGAGACAATTTTATTGGAGTGATGGAGCGTTTTTGGTGAAAATATAGCTACAAATATAATGGGTTTTAAATCCCTACATTATTATAGAATAATAATTGAAGATGTGATTAATGTTGCATCTTGAGATATTATATTTTTTTCCCTTAGAATCTCCTTAATAATATTATAATGAATAAGGTTCAATTGTTTTTCTTAAATGTTAATTGTACATGAGTCATTATTAAAATGTAACGACTATGTACGCGCTTTTTTTTAAAGGTACCCATGTCATATCATCCTGGAAACACCACACAAGGAAGCTCATCCCACAGCTATACAGTACGTGGAAGAAAGCTCCTTGAAAACCGAACTGTGGAGGACCACCACACATCCAGATCGTGGGAATGATATCCTAATTTGTGGAGTGTCCTGCGAAGGTGGAATTCGGTGGTAGGAATATTTATGAATGGTCTCGAGCACAGAATAAATCTAAAACGAAATAAAATTTTCACATAATATATTACAAATTTGTTTGACGACTCATATACTCGTAGCTGAGTGGTTAGTGGCCCTGCCTACTGAGCTAATGGTCCCGGGTTCAAACCCCTGTAGGTGCTATCATTTATATGATGAATATGGATGTTTGGATAGATGGATCATGGATGTCGATATCTTGCAGCCATAGCATAAGCTTTGCCTAGTTTGGCGCAAGATAATTTTTGTAAAAGAAAAAAGTGATTCTAAGGAGGTTCGATCATTCTGCAAGCACTGCCTTGTACTTGCCCTGTACTTTGCCCGGGGCGTAAAAAGAATAGGGGAGTCCCAGGCCCATGGGTGTCGTAAGAGGCGACTAAGGGCTTTTTAGAAGTGGGAGAGTCACGCTGCCGTCTTATGACTTCAGCACAATCGGGCCAGACTCGTCCGGGTTAATTACCATCCCTTACCCCCACCCCCTCCCCCCAACAAAATATGAGAGCGGTCCATAAAGAGATATTACCCCAGGAGGGTACCGGCTGTACCAGAGCCGGAGAATCCCTCCCCGAGCACTCTCGCTCGGGCTGCCCTTCGTATTCTGGGGTGGGCACAGAACCGCGCTTGACCAGGGACAAACGAGGCAGTATCACCACGGCACCCCGCTCCACACTCAACGTGGACTTTTGCAATATCAGGGGAATTCACTCCAATTTAAACGCCGTCCACCACCACCTTGAGACGGCGCAGCCGGCCTTGTGTTTCCTTACTGAGACGCAGATATCTCGACCTAGCGGTACGTCATATTTAACGTACCCCGGGTACAAAATTGAGCACAATTTTTTGCCTCATGCCGGGGTATGTGTGTACGTTAGGGAGGATATCTGCTGTCGCCGTCTCGGCAATTTTGAGGGTAGGGACCTGTCCACTCTCTGGCTCCGCGTAGATTTAGAGGACCGCGTCCGCATCTATGCGTGTGTGTACAGGTCCCATAGTGGTAACGCAGAAACCGATCATCTCATGGGCTGCGTTCAAGCGGCAATTGACGACGTACTTGCACAGATCCCCTCCGCTGAAATCGTAGTCTTGGGTGATTTCAACGGGCACAATGCCGAATGGCTTGGATCACGTACCACAGACTACGCAGGACGATCTGTGCATAATTTTGCATTGGCGTATGGTCTGTCCCAATTGATTGAGTCACCAACGCGGCTCCTGGATGTGGATAGCCACATGCCGTCCTTATTGGATCTTCTACTGACTACACATCCCGATGGTTACTAGGTCTTTGTCGACGGCCCTCTCGGAACGTCCGACCATTGCCTGGTCAGGAGTGTAGTGCCTATCCGACGCCAACGTCGCAGACCACCAGCGACCCGCCGCGTTTGGCACTTCAAGTCAGCAGATTGGGATAGGATGCGTTCCTTTTTTGGAGCAGGGTTTGTTTCCCTTCGGATGATCCTAGTGCCTCCGCCGTTGCAGTAGCCGATGTGATACTACAGGGTATGGATATTTTTATACCAAACTCTGTAGTACCCATCGGTGGCAGATCACAGCCCTGGTTCGATGCGTCAGTTAAAGCAGCATCTGACTGCAAAAAACAGGCGTATCGAGCTTGGGTTGCGGCACTGGGCACAAAGGATCTGAACTGCATAGTTCTAAAGAGGAAATACAACCGTGCCTCCAGATTTTTTAAGCGGCAAATCGCCCGTGCAAAATCAAAACACGTCGTCAAAATCGGCGAGCAGCTTTCCAGTTACCCGACCGGAACACGCAAGTTCTGTTCGTTGTCGAAAGCTGCTCTTGGTAACTTCAGCCAGCCGTCCATGCCGCCGTTGCACATGAGGAATGACACCCTCGGCCGAGAGAAAGCCGATCTTTTGTGCACTCTTTTCGCCTCCAACTCGACTCTTGACGACAACGGAAAAACACCGCCGACCATCCCGCGGTGTCAGAGCTCTATGCATGAAGTACAGTTCAGACAGAAAGCTGTTAGGCGAGCTCTGTTTTCGTTGGATGTCAGGAAGTCGAGCGGGCCGGATGGCATTTCTTCAATCGTGCTTAGAACGTGTGCCCCTGAGTTGACACCGGTGCTAACGCGTTTATTCCGGCACTCTTATTCTAAAGGCGTAGTCCCTGACTCATGGAAGTCAGCCCTTGTCCATCCGATCCAAAAAAAAGGAGACAGTTCGGATCCGGCAAACTACAGGCCTATTGCTATTACCTCCCTGCTCTCCAAAATCATGGAGAGCATAATTAGCCGTCAGCTCTTGGTATACCTAGAGGGTCACCAGTTGATCAACGACCGACAATACGGGTTTCACCATGGTCGGTCGGCAGGTGATCTTCTGGTATACCTGACACATAGATGGGCTGCGGCTATTGAAAGCAAGGGGGAAGGCCTGGCAGTTAGCCTGGATATAGCGAAGGCCTTTGATCGTGTATGGCACAAGGCGCTCTTCTCCAAACTTCCATCATTTGGGCTTCCCGAGAGCTTGTGCAAGTGGACCTCTAGCTTCCTCACTGGGCGTAGCATACAGGTCGTTGTCGACGGATATTGCTCGAACCCGAAGCCCGTGAATGCTGGAGTGCCCCAAGGCTGTGTGCTGTCTCCCACGCTGTTTCTTCTGCATATCAATGATATGTTGGACACCTCCAATATTCATTGCTATGCAGACGATAGCACTGGTGATGCCATATACACGGGCCATGCAGGTCTCTCTCGGGAAATCGTCGACCAGTGCCGGGAGAAACTTGTGTCTTCTATCGAGTCCTCTCTTGAGAAAGTCGCGGAATGGGGAAAATTGAACCTTGTCCAATTTAACCCCCAGAAGACTCAAGTTTGCGCGTTTACCACTAAAAAAACCCCATTTGTCGTATCACCGCTCTTCGACAACACTTCTTTCAAAGCCTCGCCTAGTATCGGAATACTGGGTCTCGAAATCTCGAGCGATTGCCAATTTCGTGGTCATTTGGAAGGCAAAGCCAAATTGGCTTCAAAGAAATTGGGCGTTATTAATAGAGCACGGCAATACTTCAAGCCGGCCCACATACTAGCGCTCTACAAAGCGCAGGTCCGGCCACACATGGAGTATTGCTGTCATCTCTGGTCTGGCGCACCCCAGTATCAGCTCGATCCATTTGACCGCGTGCAACGCAGAGCAGCTCGAATTGTCGGGGACCCAGTGCTCTGTGAACGGCTGGACCACTTGGCGTTGCGTAGAGACTATACTGTAGAGAGAGAGATTTATCAAGGGGAGTGTTCCGAAGAGCTGTTTAACCTGATTCCTGCCGCCGAAATCCACCTTCGCACGACACGCCACAAGTTAGGATATCATCCTCACCATCTGGATGTGTGGCGGTCCTCCACAGTGCGGTTTTCAAGGAGCTTTCTTCCACGTACTACAAAGCTGTGGAATGAGCTTCCTTGTGCGGTGTTTCCGGGACGATACGACATGGGTACCTTCAAAAAAAGCGCGTACACCTTCCTTAAAGGCCGGCAACGCTCCTGTGATTCCTCTGGTGTTGCAAGAGATTGTGGTTGGCGGTGATCACTTAACAACAGGTGACCCGTACGCTCGTTTATCCTCCTATTCCATAAAAAAAAAAAGTTAAGCATTAAGTTACGGCAAATATCTTAGCAATACTATAAATGATTAAGATACATAATATATTTATGTATCTTAATCATTTGTATACACTTTTATAATAAAGTCCCACCGTTCAGGCAGTATCTATAAATAAAAAATGTTTTATTCAAAATGCCTTTGTCGCAAATCCTGGATTCTACTCCACAGCATCTAAGTGATCCGACAGCATGGGACTAGATAATGAGTACTACATAGAAATAGCAACATTGTATTGTTAAAAAGAGAAAAGAAGTAAATTGAAAAGAGCGCAAAAAAAATGCTGGGAGAGTTTGTTACGCCGTTTCTTCTCTCTCAGAGCGCCATTTGTTTCCGAAGCGGTAGTAGTATCAAGTATATTAGAAATGACATCAAAAATGCCTTTTTATGTGAACAAAGTACCAGGTAAAAGCTAGTTCCTTATAACAGTGTATACTATATATATATATATATCATATCATTTAAAATTTATTTTACATTTAGCAGGGCGAAATACCTTCTTGTCTGCAAGCCGTCAAAGGAATTCCGACAATTTCGAAACGAATTTCTGTACTGAATAAATTTTTTAATTTAGAATTTGTATTTTTAGAGAGACAACTTCCTTTTATAGCGGTAATGTTTAAACAAAAAAGTAGTTATAAATACTTTCCTGTTAAAAAAATATTTATCATTCATGCTTCATATAAGAGTAGTTGTTTAACGAAAAAAATCGGATTAAGTAATTATACTGATATATTTAAGTTAATTAAATTATATTTACAATGGTAGTAAATAATTATAAAAATAATAGTTTACTTAGATTTTCGCTCTAAAACTCAGCTAAAGATGCATACTCGCTAAAAAGCTCCTTGACGTGCAAGTGACGTGAAAGATTGATAGGTTTCACACAGATCCTGAATACTGGATGTGAATTTATATTATTATTATGATATTTTAATACTTTTTCTCCAGTATAGAGCATAAAAACAAAACAAATAATGAAATCTTTTACTAAAATAATTGAGATCTTTTCTTTATTAATATAGGTAAATAATTTAAGTTCAGAAATATAATAGTCTACACAATGACACTTAAACCGGGCGGTAAGATTATAAATATGATTGAATTATAAAAGTCCAAATGCTCAATTCACCAGTCTTTAGTTACTATTAATTGACATACCTAAAGACGATTTTTAGTGTTAAATAAATAATTGGAAAAATTCTTATCCAGGCGTTTTATATCTGAACAGCCGTGTTAGATTCACAAAGCTCATGAAATTAATCTTCGTACAAATTGAGACAATGAATGACAGCGTCATACAAATTATCTGCTTTTTCTGCATTTATTTTTATCACTAACGTGCGTTTTGTAATTCGCGTAATTAAATTATTATTTATTATTATTCCAAAATTGTATCTTTTAGTATACATTGATGTCAATCTAATGATTTGTTCAATAATCAAGTCTAAATTCCATAATCAATTATTTATTGAGGTAGAAATACTGCAAGGAATTGATGGAAATGAGTGGAAATTAATAAAACTGGCCTCAACGTTAAAAGGACTGTTATTGCAGTCAATAGAGACCACTCGAATAAGCTTTTTAAACTTTATAGACATTTTTTTCTTTGTTTCAGTATTTGTGGTAAGACTAGGTATACTCATTATCACTCTTTATGATCAATGTTTACGGCTTCAGAAGTAATAGTGTAGCACAGTGTTGAACAACTCCAGCTTTCACGGTCTAAGGCACGTCTCAGGAAGCAGGTGATCTACTCGTAAAAACTCTTAACCAGCCTATTAGATAAAAATATTGACAGAAGCACTTTTCGCCATACTGGATGATACATATTCTCCACATGCAGAGTAATAGTCAAGCCTTCTCCCTAGCTTCCGATGGTCACCGCCTGTCTGGGTATTAGTTATACTAAAAGACCTTCAGCTGATCTTATAATTATTGAGGAAGCCCTAGTGTCAGTCATTGTTCAGGGAAACATGGTATCTTGTATATAATATGCTAAGTGATGATGGTTCATTATGCTCTCGTTTATTTAAAAGTTTATAAGGATTTGTGATCCTCTAAAAAACAATGCAACTATCATAAGTGTGTTTTAATTATTGAAATTAATAAATTAAAAAATATTCGTATGTGTAGAACAACAAAATACTTTGTGCTTTTAGATTAAAAGCAGATATTTCTACAACAATCAAAATTTTACAGAGATCTTTTTTGAAGCACCATGCGTGCTTAGTTTTATTTTAGCCTCGTCAGGTTTATTACAAACGTGTTGTAATAAACCTGATGACCAAATTGGGTTTTATGAGGAGTTATGATGTAATTGTAAATTTGCACATTCTGTCTGATCGAAAACAGGTGACAGAGCTGACTCTTTGCGCGATCTAATATCGTCCCTTATCATAATTGTTCTAACACTGTATTCATAGAACAACAGTGTGTAGATAGGGATGGATAGAACAATAAACATAATACAATTGATGCGATGTTTTGCTAGTACCAAAAACTTGCTTTTTCACTGTCTAGACTATTGTGATGTGTATAATTACTAAAACAGGGATTCCAGACTAACTGGGAATATATGGTTATATTAATCCAAAAACGAAATAATAATTATATTGACACAAAAGCTAATCGCAATGCAAACTGTACTAATTGAGTAGTGAAGAGTCAATCTGTATTTTATTTGGTAGATTATCAGATACTTTGTCACAGTCCTATGACTATTGCGCAGTTATGAAGGAGCTGGTATTTATGTCATCAGATGAAATTGTCTATTTGCATCAGTTGCTTGTAAATTTAATAAATAAATATTATGTTCTTTCTCAATATAAATATATCGAAACCGTTTTGTGCTCGTTAAAAAGAGATCTTTTTGACCACTAAATTTTCCGTCTGTTTACATTGACCCTGATTTTAGGAAGGTGGTGTTCAGGTAATTTTAAGCTTTCTAAAGCAATCCATTTAAAACATACGGCGAATCTTTCTATTACCCAAGAAGTTGGTGAGTAACATGGTGTTACTCCATAAATGAATAAATATTTATTTTTATCATAATATTACAAAACGAATTTTTTCAACACATCTGGCTGTTCATAGAGTCATGGTCCTACGTTTCATTATTCGAGATTTTGCGATGCACGATTCAAATTGCAATTTCAGCTTTTTAACGATAATTTGGGTGACTATGTTTGGTAGACAAATATTATAAAACATCGATTTTTATGTTAGATTTTATTGACAGTAAAACTCATTACTGTCGGTTTAAATCTTAGGTATAGGCAGCGTATTTTAATATTTTGAATGCAGTTTTTCTTGTTTTTAATACTAATGAATTATTTCCTTCAAGTAATTTTTAGTACTTTCAATATTTCAACAAGAATTTTAACAAATTTATATTTCTCTTATTAGGTTTACTAGGGTGTTATATAATTTTATTTCCATTGTGGTTCTAATTCAGCCGTTTAATTCAAATAATTTATACACATAATAACCCCAAGCTGAGAGTTTAGTCTAGACTCTATCCAGACAATGAATTTATTAATAGTCCTCCGAGATAGAATCACAAGCATTGTCGATGTTAATATAATTGTTTTGGCAACAAAATGCATAAGATTAGTGAATAAGCGTTGGAATTTTGCATAGTTTTGTTTATTTTGTTTTATACATATGTGCAAGGTGTCCCAAAATTTAACGTAAACATCGTCAGAAAAATTCGAAAAAAAATTCCATCCCACGTTTCTTAAAACTTATGGGCTCTAACAAATCCTCCATTTTTCAACCATTTTAAATTATTTTGGTTATGTTTAATTTAGAACTTCTGTGTCACATCAGCCTGTCGCATATAACATGTAGATTAGATTTAAATTTAATACAAAATGTATATTTACACTGCTAGACAACACAAACCATAAAGCGACCTTGAAATTAACTCTAAAATGATAACCTTATAGTTCATGTTATATAGGTTAAAAACCTAATAATCAAATAAATGATAACAATTTAAGTAAAACAAAATGTTCGCAAATTTCAATTACTGCCTTACAACAATATACGATTCTCATAAACAATAAATACTACTTTTGTATTTTTCTTTGTAAATATTATAACAATGTAAGCTAAGATTAAGGATTGGTCTCGCAAACTGAGGCGAATTATACTCCGCCCAAGTGGACGTACTCGAGTACAATGTGCGACGTTGACATGCCATATGTTCTTTTAAACTTTGCTAGTTATTGAAACTAAAATTATTGCGTAGCAAAATTTGTTAAAATAATACTTATATTATAATTTGTTAGAATAAGGAATGCACTGGGATCACATGACATCAGTAAGTATTTTGTATTTTATTAATTTCAATGTAAAATAACACGAAGCGTATGTTAAAAAAATTGAAAGATGCCATTGAGTGTTCCAGGTTCCTGATGTTAAGTGATTACTGCTACCCTTAGAAATCACAGCAAAGTGTAGTAGTGTTTAGAAAACTGTACGCGCCTCTACATATTACACAATATATTATATGGAGTCATCACTTATTTGGATTTTTTTTAATTTGAGTGACCATGGATGCTAGGCCTTAGCTTAGCTATTCGCGAATAATGCTTCTACAATTCGCCTAAAAGTTTTTTCTTCAAACGGTCTCAATGGCTTCAGTTCTCAATGATCACAGGATTTAAGGCAACATTTTCTGCCGCCTGCGGGCGACGCAGTGCGAAGCTCAGATTTATACATCTAGATAGACTATGACAGATGTCAAAACATCGAAAAAAATAGACTATAGAACTTACGTCTATTTTGAGCAATTCACGCACACTAAAACAAATTGTCGTACAAATCACGAGCTTAAGACGTCATGCACACTAAACTAATATTCCGGGCCAGCCTTTATCGGTAGTCTAACAGCAAGAGACTCTATCTAGACGTATAAATTATAGCGCGGTGGATGGAAGCGAGATCCGATTCACGAGACGAGCTGGGCTTTTTTTAATGTGTTTTTATTTTCTTTATAATTGTGCGATAGCTCGATATGTTTTTAAATTGTGTATGATATTCATAACACGTGTAATTCTATCCTATTCGGACGTGTGGGATATGGAGTACCTAAGTGCCCACTTACTTTTTTAACGTAGTTTTCTTTGGGAAAGTCCTCGTGACCCTTCAAAGTCGTAAGATCTTTAAAAGTTTGTGTAGGGTATATCCATCCTTTTTATATCTGAGCCCCCTGTTTTCTGTTTTCGAATTCATTTGTGGGTACGGTTATTCGACAGCGTCCTTGTGATTTCAGATGTCTCGTTAGCTCGTTTTGTTCTCCTTTTCTATAAAAAAACCAAGCTCTCATGCTGGCAATAGCTTCAAACTAGTTCAGCAAAAGCTTTGAGTACTTATTTTATCAATTTGTTATGTTTTTAAAGTGATAACTTCACTTCTGGGATTAATTACACAAATAAAACTGAAAACAAAATTTAATGAACGATGCGGGACTCGAACCCGCGACCTCTCGCGTCCATACTTTTGCTGCTACGAAATAACAGGTATGAATTCTTTATGAAATGCCTTTTGATGGGTTTAAATTTACCGAAAATTTACCATTGTAATGTATATTTTTTTACACTATCTGAAAGTAAAGATTTTAACAAGCACACAAACTTTTTGAGAAAAGCTGATATTTTGACGGGTGAATTTTCAATTGAAAATAAGGGTTCTTCTCTGATATTTGAGTCAAAATAAGGTGAAAAAAAAATATTTCAATTCAAATAAATTTCAGTGTATTTGGGACATTAAAAAGGTGACGTTTTACAATATTTCGTAAAAAAATATTTTTTTGGACAAGATAAAAATGTTGATGTGAAATTTAATAAAACCTTGGTTTTATTAAATTTCACATCAACTTTGAGGTTATGTGAAAAAAGCGTGAAAACAAATGGTGTAGATCTTTTTATTACCTACAACTTTGCCATTTAACTTTTTGCCAAAGAATTTATAGTTTTGCCGGAAATCGAGATAAACCGTTTTTTTACCCTAAAACACCACCCTTTTCCACTACCCTAGCTCCGATCACCCGTAATTTATTTTTCCTTTCATTTTTGTTAATTTTTCTCGTCCTTTTCCAATGGGTTATCGACCCTGGTCCAGTATACAGTAATATGATACATCAATAATAACGTTCACACTATAAAACATGCATCATATATAAACATACAAAAATAATCTGCTATTTAATTAAGCCACTAAAGAAAATTTAAACTATAACTATGAACTAATTAATATAAATGTAAATTAATACAAAATATAGTTCGAGGTCAACCCGCCATTGAAATAAATCTTATCTGAATAAATTGTAGGATGTCATTTGAAAAGACATAATATGTTCCTTTACCTTTTTAGTTAATTCGTTAATCTAAATTAAGAACCAGGTCGCGCGGTGTTTTTATTTTTATGAAATACGGGATGAGACGACAAGACGTTCAGCTGATGATAATTGATACGAAATTACAATGCAGTGCCGCTCAGAATTCTTGAAAATCCCAATAATTCTGAGTGGCACTACAATTGCGCTCGTCACCTTGACACAAGTAATAGCACTCAACGAACCAACACATTATGCGGATAACGTCGCGCACCGATCCGACATTCTAGACGTTGCGTTACTTAAGAACGTAACGCTCAATGTAAATTCAATCGAGGTTTTTCACGAATTAGAGTCAGACCACCGGCCCGTCGTCCTAAATCTAGGCCCACCGGTTAACTTTCAACCACCGACGAAAACAGTGATCGACTGGCAACGGCTGGAAAAGGATCTCGAGTCTATCAAGTCCGACGACCTTGACCTTATACCGGACGTCATCGACTCCGTCGACACGGCTCACAGTGCTATATCTCATGTGACGTCACATATACAGAATAGGATCAAGGCCTGCTCCAGGCAGGTTCCGACGATGCAACCGCATCGCCTAAACCTGCCTCCAGAGGTCAGGAACTTACTCACACAGAAGCACAGAGCCACTAGACTTTACGACAGGTATCCGTCGGTCGAGAATAGGCGCCACCTCCGCTACCTACAGCGGGTGGTACGGGAACGTATCGCGGAACTCCGCGGCGAACGTTGGGACCGCTTGCTCGGCAACATTAAGCCATCACATGTGGCTTTCTGGACTGGGTTACGGTACGCGCGTTCAAACAGGAGCCGCCCACTGTCATGCCTCCTTTGGACAGACCGGGACTGCAGCCGGCGCTCGATGACGATGAGAAGGCTGAATGCCTTGCCGATAGTCTCGAGAGTCAATGCTCTCCAAATGCAGCGGCCGACCCGACACACGTTGACGAAGTTGATCGTGAAGTTGAACGTCGCTCCGCTCTGAACCCTTCAGGCGATGTAATAAAACCCACCTCTTACGAAGAGGTGAAGCTAATCATTAAGGAGCTTCACTCCAAGAAGGCCCCGGGGCCTGACACTATAAACAATAGGGTTCTTAAAATCCTACCCTCGACTCTTATTACTTTATTGGTTACCATTTTTAATATTCTATTGTCTAATAGCGCGTTCCCCGAACAATGGAAAGATTCCATTGTTATCGGTATCCCAAAACCCAATAAACCTAAAGCTAATCCGAGTAGCTATAGGCCTATTAGCTTAATTAACTCGATCGGGAAACTTTACGAAAGATTAATTCTCGCGCGGCTTAATCATTACATTGCGGAGCTAACCTGATACCCGACATACAGTTCGGATTCAGAACCGCTCACTCGTGTCCCCAGCAGGCTCACCGACTCACCGAGTACATTCTCGTACGGCGTCAACTTCAGGCTACCACGACAGCCGTGTTTTTCGATGTCGCGAAGGCATTCGACAAGGTATGGCACAACGGCTTAGTATTCAAGCTGTATCAACTAGGAGTTCCAGACAGGCTCGTGCGCATCATACGAGCCTACCTTACTGATCGCTCCTTCCGATATCGAGTAGAGGGCACCCTATCCTCACCCAGACTCATCAGGTCTGGCGTGCCACAGGGTTCAGTCCTCTCTCCCACTCTTTTCTCGCTCTTCACGAGCGACATTCCCAAGTTTCCGAGTGTCCAGCTCGCTCAGTACGCTGACGATACGGCACTCTACTTTGGCTCCGCTCTATTGAACCGCTCAACCTTGAGCAGGAACATTAAAGTACTTCAAGCCGCCGTCGATGAACTAGGCAACTGGTTCAGAAAATGGCGGATTGAAGTGAACCCCACCAAGAGTGCAGCGGTACTCTTCGGTAACGCGAATAGCATCCGCGCTAAAAAACGATCGACTGACGTCATTAAACTGTATGAAACACCCATACCGTGGGTGAAGGATTACAAATACTTAGGAGTCACGTTCAACAGCAATATGAACTTCAAGAAACATATTGATACGGTATGCAATAGAGCCCGATTTGTCCTCAGTCGCCTTTATCCACTTGTGTGTGGGTGAAGCAAACTTCCGCTCAAACACAAAGTGACGCTGTACAAAACCATCGTACGGCCCATACTGTCATACTCAAGCGTCGTTTTCGCGCACACCCGACCGAGCTACTTACGTCGTTTGCAAGTAGTTCAAAATAAATTCACGCGCATGGCAACCGGAGCACCGTGGTTCATCCGAAACGTTGAACTACACCGCGACCTAGAGCTTCCGACGATAGCTCAACACTTTAAAGAGATCTCGCGACGCTTCTTTGACAAGGCGCCTAACCATCCCAACATCTTGGTTAGGAAGGCATGCGGGTACACCCTCCTTCACCATAGTCTCAACCCAATAAGACGTCCCAGACACGTAACGGTAGACCCGGATGACGACATCACCATCGCAAACGCGACACCCACACAAACACCGACACAGACACGCAGCCTTCGCAGGCGTAGGCGCGGTCAACCACCGCAAACCACTGGTACTCGTCACTCTGACGATGGCCAGCGGCCCGCACCCTAGATACACCACACATTGTTTTGATACCCGACGAGACGTTAGTCCTCGTCCTGTAATCGTTTCACTACACTCACTAACACACGGACTGACTGACGGACTGACATACACCACTTACACAACCACAAACACACTCCACAAACAGACACAAACATACATGCACACTAACATTTACACTACTTACAACATACAAACACACATACAAACATACATACATACAATCATAAACACATACACACACACTTACATACATAACACTAAACATCACCACACTCGCCGGCGAGTGTGTTCTTCTCATCTTTTCATCACATTTTCATCTTCATTTTCATTTTCATACTCTCTCCTTCCCACAAGCACACAGCCGGACTGAGGTTCAAGTCTCCTTAGGAGACGCCCCGCGACTGTTGTTGCGTAGTCTTTGCGGCCTCCACGGCCCACGTCCTACTTCGCTGTGAAAGCCAGGGCTGCTAACAGCACAGAGGAGGTTTTAGTCGGTATGGGGCGTCCGCTTACGCGGACACTCGAGTCCCACATATTACGCCCCGTTCCAGGGCGTAAATACGTAACAGTATTTCCTCCTCTCAAAAAAAAAAAAAACCTTGAGACATAAGACGTTAAGTCTCATTTGCCCAGAAATTACACTAGCTACGGCGCCCCCCGAAACACAGTAAAGTTTACACTTTCCTTTTTTTTATGGAAAAGGAGGATAAACAAGCGTACGGGTCACCCGGTGTTAAGTGATCACCAGAGGAGTCACAGGAGCGTTGCCAGCCTTTTAGGTAGGTGTACGCGGTTTTTTTGAAGGTACCCACGTCGTATCGTCCTGGAAATTATTACATATTACTGCTGCCGCAGAAATAGGCGCCGTTGTGGTACCCATATCTAGCTGGCAACCTGTGCAAAGGAACCTCCCACTGGTGTCTTTCATTACAGGCATTAATTTCTTACCGGAAGACACTAGCCCAAATTATGTTAATGCATGTTTTAAATAATAATGTAATCAAAATATAAAAATGACGAAGTCCGTAGGTAGGCGTTTACCTTATTTTGTTTACGAACAACGGCTCCGCCTAAAAATAAAATCTTTAAAAGTTAGGGTTGTCTAAGAAAATAATATATTTCTTTTATAAGGGCTTTTTATCCCTTTTTTTGATTTGTTAAAATTTAAACGTCACAATACTATTGCATATGACTCAAATAACGTATCATTGAAGAGATGTTATACCCTTTATGATACACGCTGTATATGATAATGTACAGTTTTCGTTGATTAGAAATTTGAGTTAAAATAGCGTCCATTCAAATTTAATAAGGACTTTGGAGCGTCATTCCCTTTTTTTTATTTATTTATTTTGGAACATGTTAAAATGTGCTTACTTTACTTGATAAACTGTCGTGAAATATATTTCAGTAGTTATTTTGTCCAAATATAGTATAGAACATTTTATATCTTACTCAACGGAGTTAAAGCTTAGAGGATCGCGATCGCGAAGGGCTAAAAAATATATAGTTTTAAGTTTTGGGTTCATCCAAATGTTTATGTTTTTTTGACATCAATGATGTCTCGTGCTAGATTTTGGCGAGTCAACATATCCTGAGGATGCTTCGTGTAGAGGCGAAACACGTGTCGAATTGTTTAAAAGACAAATATTGGCGGAATTAACACTAAAGAAAAAAAACACAAAACATTTGGATAATTATGGATTTCCGCAAAGTAACGCCTACTTCAATAAATTTTTTTGGGTTCATGTTTTTCTAATCAGTGTGGAACCCTTGGTACAGAATTGCACTTATCTTGCAATATAGAAGATTTTAATATAAAAAGTTTGATGATGAAAATATATTTCAGCAGTAGCGTCAACCTATTAAAAATAACTATGCAGTGAATTTTTTACGACGCCGAAAGTAATTTCAGGTTGCAAATTAAATTTTGCCAGAAAATTGTTTTTCACTCTATGTTCATCCCAATTATAAACTGGAGATAGTCAGTGATATTTAAAAAGATTTTGTAAGATTTTGTAAAAAATGCTGTACGATCTACATTTTGGCACTTATTGCTAATGTCAATATATAATTTTCCGTGGTATAAAATTTGGAGCAGAGTGAATGGTTCAAGTGCAAGTCGGACTGCAACAGGAATGGTTCCGTACGTACGTATATAAAAAATTTTGGAATATACTATTAAAGTTTTTTTTTTGTTATAGCGGAAATAGTTGTTCATATTATCTACTTGCTCAGTTAAGTGTGTACGCTCATCTGTGTCAAAATTTCAACTAACCTTTGATTTGTGAGATACAGTCGGCTGGTAGACAGTCGAAGCACATTGGCAGAATTGGCGAGCGACTTGTACGTCTTCCCTCAGAAACTCGGGCATTCTGGTCTCTCGCCAAGGCTGTTCAAGGAAACTTCTGCCAGCCAGCCATTCCGCCACTGCACAGGGACGATGACTCGCTGGGCCAAGACGTGAAAGAGACAGGTGCTTTTCACCTTGGATATTCATAAAACGAGCGGCCCGATGGCATTCCCCCGATAGTGATGCGGACATGTGCTGCGGAATTGGCACCGATACTTAGCCGTCTTTTCCGACTCTCCTGCTCATTAGGCATAGTCCCGATATTATGGATGGCTTTAGTGCACCCGATCCCTGAGAAAGATATACGCTCGGGTCCGTCCAACTATCACCCCATTGCCATTATCTCCATTTTCTTCCATATAATGGAGAGCATTATCAACCACCAGATCTTGGGATACCTAGAGGAGCACTAGTTTTTTGGCCGATCAGAGCAGTAAGGTTGTTATCACCTTATGTTATGAATTAGAACCCTTAAACGCTAGTGTCCCGCAAGGGCTTAGGGTACCCCCCCTAAACGGGAAAAAATATCCGGAACGTGAGATTATTATTATTTTTACATAAGTAATTGACAAGTAACAATTATTGACATTTGACACATTTCTGACAAATAACATTGTCTGTTTATTTTATTTATTTAGAGCATTGATAACAAGGCCAAACCCACCAATATTTAAATCTCATTTCAATTTATCTGCAAAATTACATTGACATGAAAGTAAAACATATACATTATGTATACCTTTTTGATGTTATTGAAGATAAATTTCTTTGACAAATTTTCTGACGTCTGCGACATTAATTAATTGTTTTGGTTTCTTCGTCCATTATTAGGACAGCCAAACGGTTCAAGCCGGCTGTATTGGCTATTCGTTAATATTCAATAATTTATTACAAGTTAGGATATCATCCCCACCGTCTGGATGTGTGGCGGTAGGCCACAGTGTGGTTTTCAAGGAGCTTTATTCCTCGTACTACAAAGCTGTGGAATGAGCTTCCTTGTGCGGTATTTCCGGGACGATACGACATGGGTACCTTCAAAAAAAACGCGTACACCTTCCTTAAAGGCCGGCAACGCTCTTGTGATTCCTCTGGTGTTGCAAGAGAATGTGGGCGGCGGTGGTCACTTAACAACAGGTGACCCGTACGCTCGTTTGTCCTTCTATTCCATAAAAAAAATCACGATTTATACAATATTGTTCTTCCTACAAACGTAGAATAGCACGACGAACTTCTTTGGCGTAACAAAACGAATCCTTAAAATTATTTTCACGCACTTTTTTTATTTTAGACAGTGGAATTCAGGGGAAACTGCCAATTTTTTTAGTAAATCAGTAAAATTAATATTTTTCGTTCACCAAACGGGTTTTTTTTAATTTATGTACACTTCATTTAGATTTTACCATATTATAAATATTTGTAAGCTTGATTATATTTGCATGCTGTGTCTGCATTTAGAATTAACTTAAGAATTAATATTGTATAAATACTTGTATTAATGTAATTATCGCTGGTGGATTAAATAAATAAATAAAAAGTTTATTATTGACTCGATAAGTGAGCCCAAGTTTTGTTACTAATTATTGTTTCCAATCAATTTATCTAATATAGTTAACATTAAATAACAAAGAATTATCATTTGATAAAATAGAAAGGAAATATTGAATAATATATAAACAAATATGTTTTGATTATAATATTATCTCAAATAATGCCATAAAACATATCTAACCTGACATTTGAAACGCAGTACTTAAAATAGAGATAAATAAGTAAATAAAATAAAGAAGTATTTTCACTTACTGCTGCGCAATGACTGTCTCTTGCTGGCGAATGGCTAATTCCAGTGGTTAGTGGATGCCTACTGGAAAGTCTTATAGTGTCCACCAGTCCTGGAGAGTTGAGCGGAACCGAGGTCGGGGTATAGTTCCTCTTGTAACTCAACACGCTGTCTGTGGTCGAGATTGGCTAAACGGTAGCCACGTTAGTAGCCGTCCCGTGGGTAATGTTCAAGTGGCCCTGCCGAGACAGTGCCACAGGCGAGATT